>NC_041384.1:74385261-74448501 GCF_002162155.2 Triticum dicoccoides
GCCTCCTCCCATTTCCTCCCCAACTTCCTCCTCCCGCTGCCGTACTCCCCGCCCCCACCATATCCTGCCGGCAGCCCCTACCTAGCCAGCATGAGCACGGTCGCCTTCCTCCTCCCATCCACACCGCCGTCGGCCAGCCTTCCTCCGCCCACCCATACCGCTGCCGCCCAACCTTCATCCCGCGACACCGCGTCACCGTCCCCGCCGGGCCAGGTGTCTGCCAGCCACCACATCTGCGTCGTCATCCCCGCCGGGCCCTGCGTCGGCCAGATGCCGGATCCGTGTCGCCGTCCTCCATTCCTCATGCGCCTCTGCGTCGTCGTCCATGTCGGGCCCCGCGTTGGCCAATCGCCGGATCCGCGTCGCCGTCCTTCCTTCCTCCTCTGCCTCTGGGTCGCTGTCCCCGTCGGGCTCCGCATTGGCTAGCTGCCACCGGATTCGACCGCCGCCGGCGGCCATCTGTGCGCAAGCACCTCAGGCGTGGGGGGCCGCACCAGGACCCGCCACCCCTTGCTCGTCTAGCCTGCCGGAGACGCGAAAGGAGTGGCTCCCCTACCACCGGCGACAGCCTCCAACCTCCCCTCCCTTCAAACTGCCTGGCCCCCTTCTTCCCCTGCTTCCTCTGCTTGCAGGTCGGTCGATCTCCTTTTGCAGTGCACACGGGCGTCGCACCACCGTGCCCCGATGGCGCTCCGGCCCCGACCCACGTTGCTGAATCTGGTGACCCCGGCCACGGATTCATGGATCCCGCGCCAGATTTGAGCTCTTTTCGTCCACCGCCCCGCCCCCTCTCTGGTGCGCGCGATTCAGACCAACCCCTGCCGATCGCCTCTGCGAACTCCTCCCGACGACGGATCCACTGGGTGGTTGGTGGCCAGGACCACTCAGCACCATGCCTCTCCACCCCCCGAGAAAAAAATTATATGAGACCAGGTCTCACGGTTAGCAGGTGAGACCCGTCCTGATGGATGACACGTGGCATTCACAAATCACAAAGCATCTAATCTCTCTCCCCCCTGATTTTAAGCGGGGGTGGGGGATACTTTGTGATTTGTGAATGCCACGTGTCATCCATCAGGATGGGTCTCGCGTGAGACCTGGTCTCATAGAATTCTTTTCCCACCCCCCATGCCCAAACGACTTCCTTCTTCACGCCGTCACGCCCACAACGATGATGAGATTTGTGTTTTTTGTTCTTCTAAAGAGAAATAAGAGTGCCGATGCAGTCTGCTGTTCTTTGCTCTCGAGGTTCATTTTACTCACTTTTTTGCAGAAAAAGATAGGTGATGTAGTCCGCCCGCCTCCTCCCACGGCAAACTTGGTCGACGGACGGGATCCTACTCCTTCTGTTTGCATGTGAACACTGTCATGCCCCCCTGAACGAGGTGTGCAGAAAATCGTCGGGGCCTTATCATACTGTAGTTTACTTTTCCTCAAGGTGCTCGTCGCCGCCGTACTACGGTTTGCTATGAGTTGTTCTTCCGGTTGAATTTGCAAGTTTTTTCCAGTTAATTTTTAAAAGGAAACCAGTTCCTTTTCCTGAGGTGTGCAGTTTACTTGTGAATATTTCCATGTAATTTTGCACTTAGTCCTGTAGTGCACTTGATGCGGTAAGCTCTGATCGTGCCCGCAGTTTAGATGGGAGCTTAATGAGGTTCACATTCAAATGTACTGCTCAACAGTGGTTCAGCAGCTCATGCCGTGCAGCTCGGTTTGCAGAAGCATGCGGTTTGGTGTATCTCCGCGTGCAACTCGGGGGTGTGCAGGCATATAGTTTGTGCATGGGTGTTTTTTTAAGTTAGATGAAACTGCAAGTTGTGCATCCTGGGGGTTTGATGTGTGTGCGGCATTGACCATGCAATACTCGGATGTACACATGTCTCTTGCAGTTAGGCAAGCGTGTGAGTGCAGTACGACATGTAATTTCTGGGGGGTTGCATTTTTCTTCTGATTTTGTTGTGCCATGCGATGTGTGGTTCTTGGATGTACTTATTTTCGAGGTACTATTGTTTCTGTCTAGAAGTTCATTTCATCATTCTCAAGCGGTTCATTTGAAGAAAGAAAAAGATAGTTAGAAAAAGAAACTAATGCAGTACACTAGCCTCTACTCTGGAGTTCGGACGCGTTAACACAAAAACGAAAAAAAGACAAAAATAGAAGAATGCAGTGCACTAGCCTCTACTCTAGAGTTCGGACGTGTTTCATCATTATCAAGCAGTTCATTTTGAAGAAAGAAAAGGATAGTTAGAAAAAGAAACTAATGCAGTACACTAGCCTCTACTCTGGAGTTCGGACGCGTTAACAAAAAAAATAAAAAAATGACAAAAATAGAAGAATGCAGTGCGGCTCGCCACTATAGTCCCAAAACATGTGAAAAACACTCTCCCAAAAAAATGTGTAACATGAAAAAGTCAATAGTAACTCATGCGGTTCACAAAGTGCAAAAAAAGTTTGTGAAAGTGAAAATGAAAAAAATGTGTTATGATGTGATTCACTTGCCCTAGTATATGCGGTCCACTCTCGTTCATAAAAAAAGTAAAAAACAACAACAAAAACTTGTATGAGAAAAATAACGTCCAACAAAAGAAATTATGCAGCTCGCTTGCCCATCTGATGCAGTGCGGTTTTCATTCTGAAGCAGAGCGGTCGGCCGTATGATGTTGTTCATCCCGTAAGTGCAAAAAAATTGTTACGAAAGCGAAAAAAAGTAATGCGGTTCACTTCTTGATAGTGTTGTGGTTCATTTACACCTGATGTGAAGTGCACTTTACTTTCTCGCCTTGAAAAGAATGCGTTTGAATAAAATAAATCATGCAGTTCTCTAACACATCTGATGTAGTGTGGTTTTTCGTCCGATGCAGTGCGGTTTTCAGTCGGATGAAGTACCCACGTCGATTTGGGTGTTGCGAAAAACAGAGTGTCCGCATTTCGGTAAATTTAAAAATGGTCTTAAAATGTAAGGAGTTAGAGAGAGTTTTCTACATGAAAAAGTTGCGTCTCGTCGATATCTTTCCAACGGAATATCATTTGAATCATTTCGACGACCGGTTTGTAAAAATTTCGCGAAAAACGGCCGCTGCCACTTGTCGTCTGCCACACGATTTTCAAAATTAACTTAAAACTGTAAGGAATCTCAAAACCATTTCTACATGTGAAAGTTGCGTTTGTCCATAGCTTTCCAATGACATATTACACGCCTCCCTTTGACAAACAGTTAAAAAACTAGAGCGAAAAGAGTACCGAAAATTTGAAAAACAAAATTCCGCGATTTAGTAAATTTGAAACTGCTCTTAAACCGTAACAAATTAGAGAAAGAAATAGATATGAAAAAGATGCACCTCGACGATGTCTATCCAACCGTGTATCATTCGCTTCATTCCGATGAGCGGTTTAGAAAAAAATGCGAAAAAACGCTCGCTGTCACTCGTTGTGGGCCGCACCATTTTCAAAACTGCTCTTAAACTGAGAGGAATCTCGAAAAGTGTTCAACATGGCGAAGTTGCGCCTAATCCATAGGTTTTCAACGATATATTACACGCATCGTTCCGACAAACGATTAAAAAACTAGAGCGAAAACAGTACCAGAAAAAACACTGCGTGGAGTTTTTTGCCACGGGAAGTTCACTCGCCTCAGTACTGCAGCAAACTTGGTTCAAACAATGACGTGCACTTGCGTTGAGCGTGCAGTGCTGAAGTGTTATCCGAATTACTATTCTGATAATATTATCAGAATAGACCGACTTTCTATATATATAGGATGGGTCTATTATGATAACACCCTCAAGAGTCTTATTATGATAACGCCGGAGCTTATTCTGATAACACTCGCGAGCCGACCCGTAGCTGCAAATTGATCCCAAAAGCAATGGTGCCGAACTGCTCACGTAAAATAAAACCCCTGCCTTATCCTCTCGTGCCCACTCCCTCTGTCTCTCCACGACCCCGCCCATCCCGCAACCTCCGATGTGGCGCCGCGCAGCTACCCTCCCCGCGCCGCCGAACCGCCACCTACCCTGCTCCCCCGCGCCGCCAACCTCCCCTGCGGCCACCACCGCACTCCTACCCCGCGCCGCTCCGCGCCATCTACAGCCGCGCCACCGCGCCACCACCCTCCCCCGCGGCCACCAACAAACCCCTCCCCGGCGCCGGATCCGGCGGGATCCGCACTGCCCCGCGCTGATCTCAGTGGACAACGATGGAGGGCGGCGGCACCTGGACAGCAGCGACGGCGGCGGCCTCCACCAGCCACCACGGTGGAGGGCCAACGCGGCAGAGGGCCACACCGACCTTCGCCTCGCCTCGATCTATAGGGCGCGGCGCCCTTCCCCTCCCCTCGAAGTTTTGGGGCGCCAACGACCTAGCACGGGACCCGCCGCCACCCCGCCCGACATCGCATTCCTCACCTCGGCTAGCCGGAGGGCCTCTGCTCCTCTATCCAGCGCCGACCATGGAGTTGACGGGGCCAGTTCGCCCCCGCGCCGCGTGTGATTCGGCGATGCCCTCACCACACCGTGACATCCACCTCCCCTTCTCTTCGGCCGCCATGGCGACCTGCAGTGGGCCTCGACAGCGACCTTGGTGGGGAGGGCGGCAGCGTTCCCGGGCTCATGCAACTACTGCCCCCAATCCCATCCAGCTCCCCTCGTCCTCGCCCCCGAGCAGCAGCGCGGTGGTTGCCGCTAGACCCCTCCGCGTGCAGTTCTCTTGCCACGGAGTCGCGGTAGCGGCAGGGCATCGACCACCAGGACTGCATCCTACCACCACGACGTCTTTCGCAATCCCTCCTCATTCCAACAACGGCAGCGAGGTGCTCCACCACGAGTCCGGGGCAAGGACAGGCTCTGCCGCGCCGGGAACGAGGGATTCCGCACCGGGAGCAATTCGCCAGGGATGGGAGAACCACTCCAGGTGATGCCGTTTGCGAGATCCTGGATGTGGCATTGCAGTGCATCTGGATCTCTCTAGCAGTGCGCTGCTTGTCCTCGTGTGGTTCATCCACGGGCGCCAGGGATCACCTCCCACCTCCAATCTTTCCCCTCTCCACCCCAGCCCGCATGCAGTTCAGTCGATGCGTTCGTGCTGTGCGGAGCGCATCTGCGTGCAGTCGGCCGGCCGGCGGTGTGGAGCGCATGTGTGTAGTACCCACGGTGATGTTCACCGCTGCGTGGTGCTTCAGTGCAGTTTGCAGTTTTCAGAGGAGTTCACTTTTATTATGTTCACCGCTGCGTGGTGCTTCAGTGCAGTTTGTATGGACATGGTTTATACTTTGGTAAAAATCGATGCAGTTTATTAAGAAAACCTTAGCGGTGCACTTTGCAAAACAAGAAGGCGGTGAAGTTGAAGGGTACTCTGATGCATTACGCACCCGCGGTTATGTTAACTATATACTTTGCAACTATATTTTGCAGGAATAGACAAGCACGCAAAAACATTGATGCACCTGACTAACGCTGACCATGTAGTCCAATAACATTGCTCATGTAGTCTAGTTGAATTTACAAAAAAGGGTAAAAAAATGATAAAACAAGTATGTCGTTCACTTCTATATATGTTGTGTTCACTTGCCCTCGTCACCGCGGTCCACTCTCGCTTATGAAAAACCTTAGAAAAATGGACAAAAAGAAAATATGCTTATAAAAACCATTAGAAAAAGGATAAAAAGAAAAATATGCAGTGCGCTTGCCCGTCCGATGAAGTGCGGGTTTTAGTCTAAAGAAGTGCACTCCACCTCGTTTGGTAAAATTTACATCCCACAAAAAAGAAATCATGCAGTGCACTTGTCTGTCCAATGAAGTGTGTTTTTTAGTCTAAATAAGTGTGTTTTCTGTCTGATGCAATACGGCTCGTTTACGGTAGTCTCGAGGTTCACTTTTCATATTATTGTGGTTCATCAACACTCGACATGAAGTGCACTCCACCTCGTTTAGGAAAATTTACGTCCCACAAAAAAGGAAATCATGCAGTGCACTTGTTTGTCCAATGAAGTGCGGTTTTCAATCGGATGAAGTACCCACGTCGATTTGGGTGTCGCGAAAAACAGAGTGTCCGCATTTCAGTAAATTTAAAACTGCTCTTAAACCGTAAGGAATTAGAGAGAGTGTTCTACATGAACAAGTTGCGCATCGTTGATATCTTTCCAACGGCATATCATTTGAATCATTTCGACAACCGGTTTGTAAAAATTTCACGAAAAACGGCCGCTGCCACTCATCGTCCGCCGCACAATTTTCAAAATTAACTTAAAACTGTAAGGAATCTCAAAACCATTTCTACATATGCAAGTTGCGCCTTGTCCATAGCTTTCCAACCAGGTATTAGACGCCTCGTTTCGATAAACAGTTCAAAAACTAGAGCAAAAACAACACCGAAAATTGTAAAAAATTCAAAAAAATCGAATTCCGCGATTTAGTAAATTCAAGACTGCTCTTGAACCGTAACGAATTAGAGAAAATAATAGGTATGAAAAAGATGCGCCTCGATGATATCTTTCCAGCGGCGTATCATTTGCCTTATTCCGATGAGCGGTTTAGAAAAAATCACGAAAATACGCTCGCTACCACTCGTCATCCGCCGCACTATTTTTGAAACTGCTCTTAAACCAAGAGGAATCTCGAAAAGTGTTCAACATGGAGAAGTTGCACCTAATCAATAGCTTTTCAACGATATATTATACGCCTCGTTCCGTTAAACGGTTAAAAAATAGAGCGAAAACAGTACCGGAAAAACACTGCGTGCAGTTTTTTCGACACGAAGTTCACTTGTGTGAGTACTGCAGCACATTTGGTTCAAACAATGACGTGCACTTGCATTGAGCATGCAGTGCGGAAGTGTTATCAGAATAACTATTCTGATAATATTATCAGAATAGACCGGCTATATATATATATATATATATATATATATATATATATATATATATATATATATATATATATATATAGGGTGGGTCTATTCTAATAACACCCCTTAAGACCTTATTCTGATAACACCAGAGCCTTATTCTGATCACACCTCCCACCAGATCGCCGCCGTCCCTCCCCTCCCGGCCTTCTACCGCGGCAGCGGCCTAGGAGCGCCGTCGCCCTCCCCTCTCGGCCTTCTTCCGCGGCAGCGGCCTGGGAGCGCCGTCGCCCTCCCCTCCCGGCCTTCTTCCGTGGTGGCGGCCTGGCAGCGATGCAGCCCCTCCCCTCCCCGCTTTCTCCTGCGGCGGCGGCCTGGGAGCGCCACCGCCCCTTCCCTCCCGGCCTTCTTCTGAGGCAGCGGCCGGCAGCGACGCCGCCCCTCCCCTCCAGGGCTTCTTCCGCGGCAGCGGCCAAGCAGCGACGCCGCCCATCGCTGCTCGGCCTTCTTCCGCGGCAGCAACCGAGCAACGCCTCCCCCACCAGCATATCAGCCTTCTTCCACGGCAACACGTCGGTAGCGCCGCCCCCAAACTCCTCCAGGCCTGCAATTAGCTGTACTTCATCAGATGTGGATTGGTGCTACATCGACACCAAACCAATTCGAGCAAGGAGGACTGTGCGCAAGGTTCCTTCATCCACGGCAGCTTCTTGGATTAAGTCTGCAACGACCTTCAGAGCAAATCCTCCATCTCCGTTCACCTTGAGCAATGTCCAGACCGCTCATGAACTTCTGAAGGGCAAGTGGACTGCATAGGCGAACGAGAAAGTTGTGCAGACGGACGAGAAGAGAACCTCTTCCTGCAAACGCAAGAAATCACTGCAACACGAGGTAAGCAGTACACTTCCTCAACCATATCAGTTTAGTTATTCCAGACAAAGCAGTACACGTAGTCCACTGCGCCTACAAAAACGATGCAGTGCGGTTGCTTCGGTTCGTTTTGGGGGAAAATGCAGTGAACTTGCTCGGTTATGCAGTACGCTTGTGTAGGTTCATTACGGACAACGATGCAGTGCGGTTACTTCAGTTCACATTTGTAACACATTGTAGTTCACATGATTCAGTTAATTTTGCCTGACAATGCAGCTCGGTCATTTTGTGTGCAAGAAATGAGGTTCGGCGGATACAAAATGCCGTGCATAATTGACAACCCAGGGAACAACAACTTTCAGAAGAGTAAAGCTTCTTCTGAAAGAGCTTCTTGTAGACCCGGAGATTATCAAAGGCTTCCTTTCGATCATCTATCAAGGTCTCCTTCTGTCTGGACTTCACCACGATATCATCCACATAAGCATGAACATTACTCCCAATCTGATTGTGGAGACAGTTCTGCACACATCGCTGATAAGTCGCCTGGGCACTTTTAAGCCCAAAAGGCATAAATACATAGCAGAAGGCTCCAAATGGGGTAATGAAAGCCGTCTTCTCCGGGTCCTTAACAACCATCTTGATCTGATGATAGCCAGAATAAGCGTCCAAAAAACTCAAACACTCACAACCCGCCGTTGCACCAATGATTTGATCAATACGAGGGAGAGCAAAAGGATCAGTCGGACAAGCCTTGTTTAAATCCGTGTAATCCACACACATACGCCAGGTGCCGTTCTTTTTGAGCACAAGCACCGGGTTAGCCAACCACTATGGGTGAAAAACTTCAACAATAAACCTGGCTGCCAAGAGCCGGGCCACCTCCTCACCAATAGCCTTGCGCCTTTCCTCATTGAACCGCCGAAGGAACTGCCTGACCGGCTTAAACTTTGGATCAATATTGAGAGTGTGCTCAGCGAGTTCTCTCGGTATACCCGACATGTCAGAAGGCTTCCATGCAAAGATGTCCCGGTTCTCACGGTTGAACTCGATGAGCGCGCCTTCCTATTTGGGATCCAAATATAGCACTAATAATAAATTGTTTGGATGAGTCGCCAGGCACAAAATCAATCATCTTGGTATCGTCAGCTGACTTAAATTTCAGCGCTGGCTCATGCTCCGTAGTTGGCTTCTTCAAAGATGTCATGTCTATCGGGTCAACATTGTCTTTATAGAACTTTAACTCCTCCGTCGCGCAAACAGATTCTGTGTAAGCAGCATCACCTTCCTCGCATTCTAAGGCTATCTTCCGACTTCCATGTACTGTGATAGTACCTTTATAACCCGGCATCTTGAGCTGTAGATAAGCATAACACGGCCGTGCCATGAATTTTGCATAAGCCGGTCATCCAAACAGGGCGTGATACGGGCTCTTGATTTTGACCACCTCAAATGTTAATTTCTCAGCCCTGGAATCATGCTCATCTCCAAAAGCTACCTCCAGCTCAATCTTACCCACTGGATATGCTGACTTACCAGGCACCACTCCATGAAAAATAGTGTTGGACGTCTTAAGACTTTTGTCAGTCAACCCCACGCGACGGAATGTCTCATAATAGAGGATGTTGATGCTACTGCCTCCGTCCATGAGAAATTTAGTGAATTTATATCCACCAACCTGAGGCGCCGCCACCAAAGCCAAATGACTCGGATTGTCAACCCGGGGCGGGTGGTCCTCCCTACTCCACAGAATAGGTTGCTCAGACCATCTTAAATAACGAGGAACCGTCGGCTCAACAACATTGACCGCTCTCTTATGAAGTTTCTGGTCCCTTTTGCATAAACTGGTGGTGAACACATGACACTGCCCACTACTTAGCTGCTTTGGGTTACTCTAAAACCCGGATTGCTGCTGCTGCTGACTTCCTTGGCCGGATTGCTGATTATAACCACCTTGACTACCGTGAGGGCACTGGCCAAGAAAACCGCCGCCGCATGAATTGCCGCCCGGGCCATGAAAGCCGCCACCGCCTGAGCCGCTGCCAGGTCCCTGATTACCGTCGAACATGTTAGAATTCTTGAAAGCCTTCATGATCGTACAATCTTTCCATAGATGAGTGGTCGGCTTCTCCTGGGTGCTGTGTCTTGGACAGGGTTCATTTAGCAACTGCTCGAGGGTGGGACCTGACCCGCCTGACCGAGGAGGTGGCCTCCCCTTACGCCGTTGATTGTTGCCTTGTGTGTTGGTGTTAGCCACAAACTCCAGACTACCGTCAGCCTTACGTTTATTATTACCTCCTTGATTTGCTGGGTTATGCTGGTGACCTTTGCCGTTGCCGTTCTTCTTTCCCTTCCCTGTCTTCTCTTCGTCAGACGCAGGATCCTTGGTACTATCAGAGTCGGCGTATTTGACCAGGGCCACCATCAGCTGGCCCATGTCATTGCAATCATGCTTGAGCCGCCCCAGCTTCTGTTTCAGAGGTTCAAAACGGCAATTTTTCTCCAACATTAAGACCGCGGAGCCGGCATCCATCTTATCAGATGAATGTATTATTTCCTTCACCCGGCGCACCCAATGGGTTATGGATTCACCCTCCTCTTGCTTGCAATTAGTCAAGTCCACAATCGACATGGGTTGCTTGCATGTATCTTTGAAGTTCTGAATAAACCGGGCTTTTAACTCTGCCCATGAGCCGATGGAATTGGGTGGCAACCCCTTCAACCAAGTGCGAGCTGTTCCATCCAACATCATGGTGAAGTACTTGGCCATCGCTGCATCACTGACCTCTAATAACTCCATGGCCATCTCGTAACTTTTAATCCATGCCCCGGGTTGTAAGTCAGTTGTGTAATTAGGCACCTTACGAGTCCCCTTAAAATCCTTTGGCAAGCACTCATTACGCAGAGCCGACACCAAGCAAGGGACACCTCCAGTCCTCGTGGTCACACCTGCTTCAACAGAGGTTGTTGGATAAACCGGAAAAGCTTGGTGAACCGCCTGCTCAGCTGCCTGTTTGAACCGCCCGCTCAGCCTCTTGGTGAATCCTCTCCTGGTCAACCAAGTTAAGAGCTCCATCACGCGCTGGGTCATGCATGTGCGGCTGGTTACGGCGCTGGGTGTTGCTTGACACGACCGCTGACTCCATATGCCTGCTATAGCTTGGGCTCCGGCTTGGGCGAGGGGTTGAATGAATTATGTCTCGACTGTAAGAGTATGACTCCTGCTGCGCAAGAGCCGTCTGAAGAAGTTCTCAGACTCTTCTTGTTTTGATCGCTGTCGGAGAGTCGCCTTCCATCGGAAGAGCCGCCAAATGGGCTGATGCAGCGATCAGATTCTCCAAAGGGTTAGAAAAATGGCCCGGTGGTGTTGGTGTATAACGAGGCGGAGCAATACTCACACGAGGGGGTTCCATTGACCGCGGCTGAACCGGCGCCCCAGCCTCGGGTATTGAAATCCGGTTTGCCTCCGGCGGATTAACGAGACTGGCCCCGGGCGTGTGGAAGAGATTCCTTGGATCGTAAGTCAGGGGCAAACGTGATTGAGTCTTCTGGTGCCTTCTCCTCATGACCTCGTTTGATGCGTTCAGATTCCTCGAGAGCTGAAAAGCCTCTGATTGAAGCTGCTGAGCCCGAGCGTCCAAAGCTTCCCGCTCTGTAGCCATCCGGACGTCCTCTGCCACCAAGTTTTCCTTGGCTTGTGCTACCTCCCCACGTAACCGTGCCACCTCCGCATCATGCTGAGCCTTATCCGCTGGTTCGACCACGGTGGTCAACAGGGTCGTCATCCTATCCATGAGATCCATCAGCACCTGAGCCGGTGGTCGCGCGGGGTCTCCTGCCCCGCCGCTGCCGACCCGGTGGTTATCGCTGCCGCAGCCGTAGAGTTTTGAGCAGGCTGTGTACCAGTCATGAAGATTCCCGCTCTGTTCGGCGGCTCAAAGGGGTCTGGAATACTGGTGCCATCGGAACAGCCCCCAAGCCCGCCATCTTGTAGCTGATACAATGAATCCGTCTCACCTGCGGATGACTCGCCGTCAGAGCAGACAACCGTCTCACCTCCATCCACAGATCCTTCAGAAAACTCCCCTCCATGGATGCAACCCACGAAGGCACGCATCACGGCGGGCTGAGTCCGGGCGGGTCTCGCACGCTGAGCCATCTCGATGAGGTCAGTGTAGATGTCCGGCTCAGGGCCCGGCTCGCCGATCCGGCTGATGAATACGTGGATTCCATCGACGGGGACCCGGTACCCGTACTCACTTGAGCCGGCGTCAGGGCCCCAGCCTGCATCGTCGATTTAGAGCTTGCCACGATGACTCTTGGTCATCCGGCCCACAGCGTATCCCTTGAGCCCTTCGAAGCCGCTCTTCAAGAACTCAAATCCATCGTGCACTGGCCCCACGGTGGGTGCCAACTGTCGTAGAATTGTCACGTTGGAAAACCTAGTGAAAGGACTTAGTCGTGGAGCCATCGCAACTAGGAAGCTTAAAGGGGTTAATCGGGACAAAGGACACGGGAGGTTTATACTAGTTCGGCCCCTTGCGACGAAGGTAAAACCTAGTCCAGTTGATGTGGTATTGCTAGGTTTCGATGACCAAGGAGCGAAATACGCTAGCTTGGATCTCGATCTATTGTTTCTTGCCCTAAGCCGCCGTCGGGTCGTCCCCTTATATACCCGGGTTGACGCCCTGCGGCTTACAGAGTCCCAGCTGTCTTATAAATAGTGTCCGGCTCGGTGACTAGTTATTCTTGCCTTATAACACAAGTTACATACATATGGCGGTTTATCTCTACGGGCCTTAAATCACCCTTTGGGCCTTGGGCCCTTAACTAACCCGCCATCTCCAGAGTCATCGTGGGCTTCATGAGTCATCATAGATATAACCCGCCCTTCCTGGGCGGGTCATACTAATAACTACATCCCCAACACCAGTGTTTGAACCTCAAGGGTTTTGCCGGAACCCGAAATCCGACATTTGGCGCGCCAGGTAGGGTGTGCGCCGAAGCTCCGCCTCTCCGCTTGCTTCATCCAGCTTCATGGCGGACGCCACCCCTCCAACTAGGCTAGTGTGCACCCGCGGATGCGCCGCGGGCATCCGGGCCTTCGCCCACACCTTGCGGCAGGTGCGGTGGCCGCGCAAGTTCAAGCCAGAGATGCCACCCTGCTACGATAGCGTGGCAGATCCGACGGCCTTCCTGCAGGCGTGTATGAGAAGGCCGTCCTCGAAGCTGGAGGCGACGACCAGGTCATGGCCAACTGGTTCCCTCTGGCCCTGGCCTGCGCGCCACGCGCCTGGCTGCTCAGCTTGCCAGGATCTTCGGTGACCTTCTGGGAAGAGCTACGCGGTCCCTTCGTCGCGCGCTTCGCGGCACCGGTGCCCCTCGCTGTCGCGGCCCTCCTCGGTGGCTCGCAAGCACCACCCTCGGACTGTCACACCAAGCCGTTCTTTCGCTAGATTGGCGCCGCGCCCTCGCGTCAAGAAGCTCCCCCGGGTTGGGCGACGTCCAAGGCCGACCTTACCTTCGACACAGGGGATTAGCCCGCTGATACGTCTCCAACGTATGTATAATTTTTGATTGCTCCATGGTCTATTATCTGCTGTTTTGGATGTTTATGGGCTTTATTATACACTTTTATATCATTTTTGGGACTAATCTATTAACCCAGAGCCCAGTGCCAGTTTCTGTTTTTACCTTGTTTTAGGATTTCGAAGAAAAGGAAAATCAAACGGAGTCCAATTGACCTGAAACTTCACGGAACTCATTTTTGGGAGGAAAGAAGCCCAGAAGACTTGAAGTGCACGTAAGGGAAGCTTCGAGGAGGCCACGAGGTAGGGGGCGCGCCCACCCCCCTAGGGCGCGCCCTCCACCCTCGTGGGCCCCCTTGTGGCCCCCCTGACGTACTTCTTCCACCTATATATCTCCATATACCCTAAAAACATAGAAGAGCACAATAGATCGGGAGTTCCGCCGCCAGAAGCCTCCGTAGCCACCGAAAGCCAATCTAGACCCGTTCCGGCACCCTGCCGGAGGGGGCAATCCCTCTCCAGTGGCTATCTTCATCATCCCGGCGCTCTCCATGACGAGGAGGGAGTAGTCCACCCTCGGGGCTGAGGGTATGTACCAGTAGCTATGTGTTTGATCTCTCTCTCTCGTGTTCTTGATTTTGCACGATCTTGATGTATCACGAGCTTAGCTATTATAGTTGGATCTTATGTTTCTTCCCCCCTCTACTCTCTTGTAATGGATTGAGTTTTCCCTTTGAAGTTATCTCATCGGATTACGTCTTTAAAGATTTGAGAACACTTGATGTATGTCTTGCCATGCGTATCTGTGGTGACAATGGGATATCACGTGATTCACTTGATGTATGTTTTGGTGACCAACTTGCGGGTTCCGCCCATGAACCTATGCATAGGGGTTGGCACACGTTTTCATTGTGATTCTCCGGTAGAAACTTTGGGGCACTCTTTGAGGTTCTATGTGTTGGTTGAATAGATGAATCTGAGATTGTGTGATGCATATCGTATAATCATACCCACGGATACTTGAGGTGACATTGGAGTATCTAGGTGACATTAGGGTTTTGGTTGATTTGTGTCTTAAGGTGTTATTCTAGTACGAACTCTAGGGCTGTTTGTGACACCTATAGGAATAGCCCAACAGATTGATTTGAAAGAATAACTTTGAGGTGGTTTCGTACCCTACCATAATCTCTTCGTTTGTTCTCCGCTATTAGTGACTTTGGAGTGACTCTTTGTTGCATGTTGAGGGATAGTTATGTGATCCAATTATGCTATTATTGTTGAGGGAACTTGAACTAGTGAAAGTATGAACCCTAGGCCTTGTTTCAACGCATTGCAATACCGTTTATGCTCGCTTTTATCATTAGTTACCATGCTGTTTTTATAATTTCAGATTACAAATACCTTTATCTACCATCCATATACCACTTGTATCACCATCTCTTCGCCGAACTAGTGCACCTATACAATTTACCATTGTATTGGGTGTGTTGGGGACACAAGAGACTCTTTGTTATTTGGTTGCAGGGTTGCATGAGAGAGACCATCTTCATCCTACGCCTCCTATGGATTGATAAACCTTAGGTCATCCACTTGAGGGAAATTTGCTACTGTCCTACAAACCTCTGCACTTGGAGGCCCAACAACGTCTACAAGAAGAAGGTTGTGTAGTAGACATCAAGCTCTTTTCTGGCGCCGTTGCCGGTGAGGTGAGTGCTTGAAGGTATATCTTTAGATCTTGCAATTGAGTCTTTTAGTTTCTTGTTTTATCACTAGTTTAGTTTATAAAAGAAAATTACAAAAAATGGAATTAAGGGTACCTCATATGCTTCATCTTTTTAATATCTATCATGAAAATAAGGATTCCGAAAATTGTGCCAAAGTGTTAGAAGAAGAATGCATTAGAATGTTTGGCACTAAATATTTGAATAATGAGCATGATTGCAATGTTGTTATTATGAATTCCTTGAATATCTATGATCCTAATGATATGCAAAGCCACAAGCTTGGGGAAGCTATGTTTGATGAAGATGATATTTTTTGTCCCCAAAGTTTTGATGAGCAAATTTGTTATGATGAAAGCATGCCTCCTATCTATGATAATTATTGTGACGACACGTATGCTTTAAATAATAATGATAACCATGAAACTTGTCATCTTGATCTTAATTTTCAATCACATGATAGTTATTTTGTTGAGTTTGCTTCCACTATTATTCATGAGAAGATTCGCTTATGTGGAGAGTAGTAAATTTTCTATGCTTGTAGATCATGAAAAGAATGCTTTTAAGTGCTGGTTATATTGTTGAATTCATTCATGATGCTACTGAAAATTATTATGAGGGAGGAATATATGCTTGTAGGAATTGCAATAATATCGAGTTTCCTCTCTATGTGCTTAAAGTTTCGAAGTTATGCTTATTTTGCCCTCCTATGCTAGTTGATTCTTGTTCCCACAAGTTGTTTGCTCACGAAATCCCTATGCATAGGAAGTGGGTTAGACTTAAATGTGTTAGTCATATTCTTCATGATGCTCTCTTTATGTTTCAATTCTTATCCTTTATGTGAACGTCATTGAAATCATCATGCCTAGCTAGGGGCATTAAACGATAGCGCTTGTTGGGAGGCAACCCAATTTTATTTTTGTTCCTTTTTAGTAATAGATAATTCATCTAGCCTCTGTTAAGATGTGGTTTTATGCTTTTAATTAGTGTTTGTTCCAAGTAGAACCTTTGGGAAGACTTGGGGAAAGTATTGTTGATCATGCTGTAAAAAACAGAAACTTTAGTGCTCATGAGAATTGCTGCCATTTTTATTTGGAGAGTGCTATTTAGTTAATTATTTTTTCAGATGATTAATAGATAAATTCCTCACGTCCAGAAATTTATTTGAGAATTTTATGAGTTACAGAAGTATATGTTTGATCCAGATTACTGCAGACTGTTCTGTTTTTGACAGATTCTGTTTTCGATGTGTTGTTTGCGTATTTTAATGAATCTATGAGTAGTATCGGAGGGTATGAACCATAGATAAGTTGGAATACAGTAGATATTACACCAATATGAATTTAGAATGAGTTCACAACAGTACCTAAGTGGTGATTTATTTTCTTATACTAACGAAGCTTACGAGTTTTCTGTTAAGTTTTCTGTTGTGAAGTTTTCAAGTTTTGGGTAAAGATTCGATGGACTATGGAATAAGGAGTGGAAAGAGCCTAAGCTTGGGGATTCCCAAGGCACCCCAAGTTAATATTCAAGGACAACCAAGAGCCTAAGCTTGGGGATGCCCCGGAAGGCATCCCCTCTTTCGTCTTCGTTCATCGGTAACTTTACTTGGAGCTATATTTTTATTCACCACATGATATGTGTTTTGCTTGGAGCGTCAATTTATTTTGTTAGGATTTTCTTGATGTTATTTAGAACAATGATTTGCATCTTTTATTTCAATAAAAGTGGCATTGATAGCCTTTACTATGCCTATTTTAGAAGTCCACATGTGCTGTTTGAAAACAGAAAGTTTACCGCTGTTGCAATAATTCCCTAGAAAAGTCAGAATGTGATAAAATGTTGAAACCTTTTACATATTAAGCTCTGATAAATTTACTACAGTGGGGATTTTCTTTCATAATTTTTGGAGCTAGATAAGTATGGATGTTGCTGCATTCTTTACAGAGTATCCTGTTTAGGCAGATTGCTGTTATGTTAGCATTGTTTGCATATGTTTGCTTCTTTAATGATTCTATTTGAGGATAGGAATATTCAATATGCAGAGGCATTTAGTATGCAATGATGAATAATAATTTTAGTGATTTGCTACCGTAGAGTATGATAAGGTTTTGGCAATGGTTTTATACTAACTTATCTCACGAGTCCTCGTTGAGTTTTGTGTGGATGAAGCTTTTGAGATTTAGGGAGACCGTTATATGAGAGGAATTAAGGAGACACAAAAGCTCAAGCTTGGGGATGCCCAAGGCACCCCAAGATAATATTTCAAAAAGTCTCAAGCATCTAAGCTTGGGGATGCCCCGGTTGGCATCCCACCTTTCTTCTTCAACAACTAGCGGTTAGTATCGGTTGATCCTAAGTTTTTGCTTCTTCACATGATGTTTGCTATTCTTAGATGTCATTTTATTTTGTTTTGCTTGCTGTTTGAATAAAATACCAAGATATGAAATTCTTAAATGTTAGAGAGTCTTCACATAGTTGCATAATTATTCAACTACTCATTGATCTTCACTTATATCTTTCGGAGTAGTTTGTTGTTTGCTCTAGTACTTCACTTATATCTTTTAGAGCATGGTGGTAGTTTTATTTTGAAGAAATAGATGAACTCTCATGCTTAACTTAGATTATTTTTAGAGTCTTAATAGCATGGTAATTTTCTTAAAATCCTAATATGCTAGGTATTCAAGATTAGTAAAACTTTCTTATGAGTGTGTTGAATACTAAGAGAAGTTTGATGCTTGATGATTGTTTTGAGATATGGAGGTAATAATATCAAAGTCGTGCTAGTTGAGTAGTTGTGAATTTGAGAAAAGATTGTGTTGAAGTTTGCAATTCCCGTAGCATGCATGTATGGTAAACATTATGTAACAAATTTGAAACATGAGGTGTTATTTGATTGTCTTCCTTATGAGTGGCGGTCGGGGACGAGCGATGGTCTTTTCCTACCAATATATCCCCCTAGGAGCATGCGCGTAGTGCCGAGGTTTTTGATGACTTGTAGATTTTTACAATAAGTATGTGAGTTCTTTATGACTAATGTTGAGTCCATGGATTATACACACTCTCACACTTCCATCATTGCTAGCCTCTTCGGTACCGTGCATTGCCCTTTCTCACATTGAGAGTTGGCGCAAACTTCGCCGGTGCATCCAAACCCCGTGATATGATACGCTCTTTCACACAACCTCCTTATATCTTCCTCAAAACAGCCACCATACCTACCTATTATGGCATTTCCATAGCCATTCCGAGATATATTGCCATGCAACTTTCCACCATTCCGTTTATCATGACACATTCATCATTGTCATATTGCTTTGCATGATCATGTAGTTGAGATCATATTTGTGGCAAAGCCACCTCTCATAATTCTTTCATACATGTCACTCACGCATCATTGCACATCCCGGTACACCGTCGGAGGCATTCATATAGAGTCATATCTTGTTCTAGTATCGAGTTGTAATCATTGAGTTGTAAATAAATAGAAGTGTGATGATCATCATTTTCTAGAGCATTGTCCCAAGTGAGCAATAAAAAAAAGGGAAAGGCCATGAAAAAAAGAGAAGGCCCAAAAAAAGAGAAAGGCCATAAAAAAGAGAAGGCCCAAAAAATATAAAAAAATAAATAAAATGAGAGAAAAAGAGAGAAGGGACAATGCTACTAGCTTCAAAGTAGCACCATGATCTTCATGATAGAGAGTCTCTTGTTTTGTCACTTTCATATACTAGTGGGAAATTTTCATTATAGAATTTGTCTTGTATATTCCAACAATGGGCCTCCTCAAGTGCCCTAGGTCTTCGTGAGCAAGCAAGTTGGATGCACACCCACTTAGTTTCTTTTGTTGAGCTTTCATACATTTATAGCTCTAGTGCATCCGTTTCATGGCAATCCCTACTGATTGCATTAACATCAATCGATGGGCATCTCCATAGCCCATTGATTAGCCTCGTTGATGTCAGACTTTCTCCTTTTTGTCTTCTCCACATAACCCCCATCATCATATTATATTCCACACATAGTGCTATATCCATGGCTCGCGCTCATATATTGCGTGAAAATTTATAGGTTTGAGATTACTAAAGTTTGAAACAATTGCTTGGCTTGTCATCGGGGTTGTGCATGATGAGAGCATTCTTGTGTGACGAAAATGAAACATGACTAAACCATATGATTTTGTCGGGATGAACTTTCTTTGGCCATGTTATTTTGAGAAGACATATTGCTTTGTTAGTATGCTTGAAGTATTATTATTTTTATGTCAATATGAACTTTTATCTTGAATCCTTCGGATCTGAATATTCATGCCACAATTAAGAATAATTACATTGAAATTATGCCAAGTAGCACTCCGCATCAAAAATTCTGTTTTTATCATTTACCTACTCGAGGACGAGCAGGAATTAAGCTGGGGGATGCTGATACGTCTCCAACGTATCTATAATTTTTGATTGCTCCATGCTATATTATCTGCTGTTTTGGATGTTTACGGGCTTTATTATACACTTTTATATCATTTTTGGGACTAACCTATTAACCTAGAGCCCAGTGCCAGTTTCTATTTTTACCTTGTTTTAGGGTTTCGAAGAAAAGGAAAATCAAATGGAGTCCAATTGACCTAAAGCTATGTGTTTGATCTCTCTCTCTCTCTCTCTCTCTCTCTCTCTCTCTCTCGTGTTCTTGATTTTGCACGATCTTGATGTATCGCGAGCTTTGCTATTATAGTTGGATCTTATGTTTCTTCCCCCCCTCTACGCTCTTGTAATGGATTGAGTTTTCCCTTTGAAGTTATCTTATCGGATTGAGTCCTTAAAGATTTGAGAACACTTGATGCATGTCTTGCCGTGCATATCTGTGGTGACAATGGGATATCACGTGATTCACTTGATGTATGTTTTGGTGACCAACTTGCGGGTTCCGCCCATGAACCTATGCATAGGGGTTGGCACATGTTTCCGTCGTGATTCTCCGGTAGAAACTTTGGGGCACTCTTTGAGGTTCTATGTGTTGGTTGAATAGATGAATCTGAGATTGTGTGATGCATATCGTATAATCATACCCACGGATACTTGAGGTGACATTGGAGTATCTAGGTGACATTAGGGTTTTGGTTGATTTGTGTCTTAAGGTGTTATTCTAGTACGAACTCTAGGGCTGTTTGTGACACCTATAGGAATAGCCCAATGGATTGATTTGAAAGAATAACTTTGAGGTGGTTTCGTACCCTACCATAATCTCTTCGTTTGTTCTCCGCTATTAGTGACTTTGGAGTGACTCTTTGTTGCATGTTGAGGGATAGTTATGTGATCCAATTATGCTATTATTGTTGAGGGAACTTGAACTAGTGAAAGTATGAACCCTAGGCCTTGTTTCAATGCATTGCAATACCGTTTATGCTCGCTTTTATCATTAGTTACCTTGCTGTTTTTATAATTTCAGATTACAAATACCTTTATCTACCATCCATATACCACTTGTATCACCATCTCTTCGCCGAACTAGTGCACCTATACAATTTACCATTGTATTGGGTGTGTTGGGGACACAAGAGACTCTTTGTTATTTGGTTGCAGGGTTGCGTGAGAGAGACCATCTTCATCCTACGCCTCCTACGGATTGATAAACCTTAGGTCATCCACTTGAGGTAAATTTGCTACTGTCCTACAAACCTCTGCACTTGGAGGCCCAACAACGTCTACAAGAAGAAGGTTGTGTAGTAGACATCACCCGACACCACCATCGGCTCGGGCGTGCCCCCAATGCTATGCACGCCCACCATCTATAGCGTAGCTATCACCAAGACCCTCATCGATGGTGGCGTCGGTCTCAACGTGCTCTTTATGGAGGCTTTTAGCCTTCTTCATGTACCACTCCAGCGTCTCCGACCCAGCAAGCCCTTCTCCGGGGTCGGCGGCGGCTCCACCAGCCCCTTGGGGCAGATCCGCCTCCCTGTGACCTTCGGCACCCGCGATAACTACCGCACTGAGCTAATCAACTTTGACATCACCCGCATCGGCCTCCCATACAATGCCAACCTCGGATACCCGGCTCTGGCTCAGTTTATGGTGGCGACCCATCCAGCCTACAACCTCATGAAGATGCCCGTGAGCAAGGACATCCTCACCGTAGTTGGAGATACCAAGGAGGCTCTAGTGGTGCTCAAGTGCACCCTCAAAACTGCCGCGGTGGCACGAATGGCCAACGAGGCCACCCCAGGAGCTAAGGATGCTGCACCAGCAAAGAAGAAGCATTTGTTCACTCAAGATCGGGCCGAAACTAGGCAGGTGCCAGTCGTGGAAGATGGGTCCTCAGGAGCCACCTTCACCATAGGCGCCAACCTCGACCCAAATCAAGAGGAGGCACTGGTAAGGTTCTTGCGCGCAAACAAGGATGTGTTCGCCTGGGAACTCAAGCAGCTAGTAGGGGTCCCAAGAGGGGTGATCGAGCATCACTTCAGGGTGTGCCCCAATGTGCGCCCTATGAAGAAGAAGGCGCGGCGACAATCCACGGAGAAGCAATCCTTCATCGTCCAGGAAACCCGCAAGCTGGAGGCGGCGGGTGTCATTCGCGAGGTTCGGTACCCCGAGTGGCTGGCGAACCCCGTCAGCGTACCGAAGAAAGGAAGGAAGGAGCGCATGTGTGTTGACTTCACCAACCTTAACAAGGCTTGTCCCCAAGACCTGTTCCCGCTCCCGCGCATTGATCAGATTGTCGACTCCATCGCTGAATGCGACCTGCTGTGCTTCCTGGACGCGTTTTTAGGTTATCACTAGATCAAGATGGCAGTGTAAGATGTGGAGAAGACGGCCTTCCTGACCCCGTGTGGGGTGTACTGCTACACTTGCATGCCGTTCGGGCTGCACAACGCATGCACGACCTTCCAACGGCTGATGCACATCGACCTGGGTCAGCAGCTCGGGAGGAACGCTGAAGCCTACGTCGACGACATTGTGGTAAATCTCGGGAGGCAAGAACTTTGATTCAGGACCTGGAGGAGACCTTCACGAGCCTGCGCCAGGTGGACTTGCGGCTCAACCCGAAGAAGTGCGTGTTTGGTGTCCCTTCCGGCAAG
Organism: Triticum dicoccoides; assembly: GCF_002162155.2. NCBI lineage: Eukaryota > Viridiplantae > Streptophyta > Magnoliopsida > Poales > Poaceae > Triticum > Triticum dicoccoides. The sequence goes on from NC_041384.1 coordinate 74,407,290, forward strand.
CTGCTAGGATTCCTCGTGGCCCACAGGGGGATTGAGGCCAACCCAGAGAAGTTCAAGGCGATAGAAGACATGAGCCCACCGCAAACTCTTAAGGAGATGCAGAAGCTTGTAGGCTGCGTGACTTTGCTCGGGCGCTTCATCTCCAAGCTGGGAGAGCGCGCCCTGCCATTCTACAAGCTAATGAAGAAGAAGGGCCCATTCGAGTGGACCCTAGAAGCCGACCAATCATTTCAAGACCTAAAGAGATACCTAACCAGCCCTCTGGTGATGGTGGCGCCTCGCTCTCTCGAGCCCCTAGTGCTTTACCTTTCCGCCACTCCCTACTCCGCCAGTGTAGCTCTAGTGGCGGTCCGGGAGGAGCGCCAGGTCAGAGGGCTGCCGCGCCGCGCCGCACCACCAGCCGACGCGATGCAGGACCCGGAGGGCACCGCAAGGGCTGAAGCAATGCCAACGGGTGACCATGCCTAGCAAGGCGGCGTTCGCGGCCCGGCAGAGGCCCCAGTAGGCGATCAGGCTCTTGTGGTCTCATCATCTCAGGAGACGCCCCAACTGTAGGCAGGCACAAGCTCCGGATGTTCCCGCCCTCGTCGAGCACCCGGTATATTTCGTCAGCACGGTATTGCGGGATGCAAGGGCATGGTACCCAATGCCTCAGAAGCTCTTGCTCGCGCTTCTGGTGGCCTCACGCAAGCTGTGGCACTACTTCCAAGGTCACCCAATTAAGGTCGTCTCGGCCTACTCACTGGAGAGGGTACTCAGGAGCCCTAACGCTGCTGGAAGAGTCGCCAAATGGAACATCGAGCTGCAAGCATTCCAGCTGGAGTTCAGTGCGACTAGGGTCATCAATGGGCCCGCGCTCTCCGACTTCGTGGCAGAAGCGACTGACGCCCCGGGGTTTGAAGCAGGCGAGGACCGATCCCTCTCGGCAGGAAGTGAAGCACCAGATGGCTAGGTCATATAGTTTGATGGCGCGTTCGCACGCCAGGGCGCGGGGGCTGGAGCATTACTCATCTCGCTTACTCAGGACAAGCTCTACTACGCCGTGCAGCTCTGCTTCCAGCAAGGCGAGAAGGTCTCCAACAACATCGCGGAGTACGAAGGCCTCATCGCTGGCCTCAAGGCCATGGTGGCCCTGGGGGTGAAGCGCCTCACCATCAAGGGCGACTCGTAGCTCCTCGTCAACTTCTCCAACAAGGTATATGAGCCGAAGGACGAGCACATGGAGGCATACCTCGCGGAGGTACGCAAAATGGAAAAGCATTTCTTGGGTCTAGAGTTGCAGCATGAACCCGTTGGCACCAACAAGGAGGCCGAGGACATTGCCAAAAGGGCGTCCAAGCAACAACCCCAAGAGCTTGGCGTCTTTTAGGAGCGGCTCTTCAAGCCGTCGGCAGCACCTCCACTTTCGGGGCTGGCGCCGCCTCGAGAGGAGCTCCCCCAACCACTTGTCTCGGGAGCCCCGGCCTGCGGCCCGACCTTGGGGGTGGGCCTACTCCTGGCTGGAGCCTCATGAGGGGTGCTGGACCAAGGAGCTCAAGGTATACCTGACGCAAGGGACACTGCCAGAGAAGGCGAGGACACGGAGCGCGTGGCCCGACAGGCTACGGCATACTGCATCCAGGACGGTGAGTTATACAGGAAGCGACCAAATGACGTTTCCTTACGATGCATCTCCAGGGAATAGTGGAATGAGTTGCTGGCTGACATACACGACGGAGACTGCGGACACCACTCATCATCATGAATCCTCGTCCGCAAGGCGTTCCGCAGCGGGTTCTACTGGCCTACGATGCTCAACAACACAACCGAGCTGGTGAAGTCCTGCGAGGCCTGCCAATTCCACGCCAAGCAGATCCATCAGCCAGCTTCGAGTCTCCAGACCATCTCGCTCTCGTGGCCGTTCATAGTATGGGGGCTGGATATCTTAGGCCCGTTCCCTCGAGCGCCTGGGGGCTACCGCTACCTCTACGTCGCCATCGACAAGTTCACCAAATGGGCGGAGGTAGAAGCCGTCTGCACCATCCCAGTCGGATCCACGATCAAGTTCATCAAGGGTCTTGTAAGATAATTTGGGGTCCCTAATCGCATAATCACCAACAACGGCTCGTAGTTCACTAGAAATCTTTTCAAGGCATACTGTGCTAACCTTGGAATGCAGATCTGCTACGCTTTAGTGGCACACCCCAGGAGCAATGGTCAAGCCAAACGCGCCAATGCGGAGGTCCTCAGAGGCCACAAGACTAGGTCCTTCAAGAAGAAGCTTGAGGCATGCGGCAAGGGCTGGCACGATGAGCTCCAGTCTGTGCTATGGTCCATCCGCACCACCGCCACCAAGCGAACAGGCGAGACCCCGTTCTTCCTTGTCTACGGAGCAGAAGCGGTTCTCCCTCACAAGGTCAAGCATCGCTCCACGCGGGTCCTGGTGTTTGATGAGACGTAGCAGGACGCCATGCGGGGGATGGACCTTGTGCTGGGGGAGGAACGCCACCGTGAAGCCTTGCTCCAAGCGGCAAGGTACCAGGAGGTGCTGCGACGATACCACTGTCGCAGCGTTTGCTCCAGGACGCTTGAGGTGGGCGATCTCGTCCTAAGGCGGGTGCTCTCCAGGGAAGGGCTGCACAAGCTCTGGCCCATGTGGGTGAAGGAAGTATGCCCTAGAGGCAATAATAATGTTATTATTTTATTTCCTTATATCATGATAAATGTTTATTATTCATGCTAGAATTGTATTATCCGGAAACATAATACTTGTGTGAATACATAGACAAACCAAACATCACTAGTATGCCTCTACTTGACTAGCTCATTAATCAAAGATGGTTATGTTTCCTAACCATAGACATGTGTTGTCATTTTATTAACGGGATCACATTATTAGGAGAATGATGTGATTGACATGACCCATTCCATTAGCTTAGCACCCGATCGTTTAGTATGTTTCTATTGCTTTCTTCATGACTTATACATGTTCCTATGACTATGAGATTATGCAACTCCCGTTTGCCGGAGGAACACTTTGTGTGCTACCAGACGTCACAACATAACCGGGTGATTATAAAGGAGCTCTACAGGTGTCTCCAAAGGTACATGTTGGGTTGGCGTATTTCGAGATTAGGATTTGTCACTTCGATTGTCGGAGAGGTATCTCTGGGCCCTCTCGGTAATGCACATCACATAAGCCTTGCAAGCATTTCAAATAATGAGTTAGTTGCAAGATGATGTATTACGAAACGAGTAAAGAGACTTGCCGGTAACGAGATTGAACTAGGTATTGAGATACTGACGATCGAATCTCGGGCAAGTAAAATACCGATGACAAAGGGAACAACGTATGTTGTTATGCGGTCTGACCGATAAAGATCTTCGTAGAATATGTAGGAGCCAATATGAGCATCCAGGTTCCGCTATTGGTTATTGACCGGAGACGTGTCTCGGTCATGTCTACATTGTTCTCGAACCTATAGGGTCCGCACGCTTAAGGTTTCGATGACAGTCATATTATGAGTTTATGAGTTTTGATGTACCGAAGTTAGTTCGGAGTCCCGGATGTGATCACGGACATAACGAGGAGTCTCAAAATGGTCGAGACATAAAGATTGATATATTAGACGGCTATATTCGGACACCGGAAGTGTTTCGGGTGATTTCACAGAAAACCGGAGAGCCGGAGGGTTACCGGAACCCTACCGGGAGAAGTAATGGGCCATACGGGCCTTAGTGGAGAGAGAGAGGGGCAGCCAGGGTGGGCCGCGCGCCTCCTCCCCCCTGGTCCGAATTGGACTAGGAGAGGGGGGGGGGGGCGGCGCCCCCCTTTCCTTCTCCCTCCCCACTTCCTTCCCCCTCCTAGTAGGAGTCCTACTCCTACTAGGAGGAGGACTCCTCCTGGCGCGCCAATAGGGGCCGGCCGGCCTCCTCCCCTTGCTCCTTTATATACAGGGGCAGGGGGCACCCCTAGACACACAAGTTGATCCACGCGATCTTATTCTTAGCCGTGTGCGGTGCCCCCTTCCACCATAATCCTCGCTAATATTGTAGCGGTGCTTAGGCGAAGCCCTGCGACGGTAGTACATCAAGATCGTCACCACGCCGTCGTGCTGATGGAACTCTACCCCGACACTTTGCTGGATCAGAGTTCGGGGATCGTCATCGAGCTGAACGTGTGCTAAAACTCGGAGGTGCCGTAGTTTCGGTGCTTGATCGGTCGGGCCATGAAGACGTACGACTACATCAACCGCGTTGTGATAACGCTTCCGCTGTCGGTCTACAAGGGTACGTAGATCAAACTCTCCCCTCTCATTGCTATGAATCACCATGATCTTGCGTGTGCGTAGGAAAATTTTGAAATTACTACGTTCCCCAACAGTGGCATCCGAGCCTAGGTTTTATGTGTTGATGTTATATGCACGAGTAGAACACAAGTGAGTTGTGGGCGATATAAGTCATACTGCTTACCAGCATGTCATACTTTGGTTCGGCGGTATTGTTGGACGAAGCGGCCCGGACCTACATTACGCGTACGCTTACGCGAGACCGGTTCTCCCGACGTGCTTTGCACAAAGGTGGCTAGCGGGTGACAGTTTCTCCAACTTTAGTTGAATCGAGTGTGGCTACGCCCGGTCCTTACGAAGGTTAAGACAACACCAACTTGACAAACTATCGTTGTGGTTTTGATGCATAGGTAAGATTGGTTCTTGCTTAAGCCCGTAGCAGCCACGTAAAACTTGCAACAACAAAGTAGAGGACGTCTAACTTGTTTTTGCAGGGCATGTTGTGATGTGATATGGTCAAGACATGATGCTAAATTTTATTGTATGAGATGATCATGTTTTGTAACCAAGTTATCGGCAACTGGCAGGAGCCATATGGTTGTCGCTTTATTGTATGCAATGCAATTGCGCTATAATGCTTTACTTTATCACTAAGCGGTAGCGATAGTCGTGGAAGCATAATATTGGCGAGACAACAACGATGCTACGATGGTGATCAAGGTGTCGCGCCGGTGACGATGGTGATCATGATGGTGCTTCGAAGATGGAGATCACAAGCACAAGATGATGATGGCCATATCATATCACTTATATTGATTGCATGTGATGTTTATCTTTTATGCATCTTATCTTGCTTTGATTGACGGTAGCATTTTAAGATGATCTCTCACTAATTATCAAGAAGTGTTCTCCCTGAGTATGCACCATTGCGAAAGTTCTTCGTGCTGAGACACCACGTGATGATCGGGTGTGATAGGCTCTACGTTCAAATACAACGGGTGCAAAACAGTTGCACACGCAGAATACTCAGGTTATACTTGACGAGCCAAGCATATACAGATATGGCCTCGGAACACGGAGACCGAAAGGTCGAGCGTGAATCATATAGTAGATATGATCAACATAGCGATGTTCACCAATGAAACTACTCCATCTCACGTGATGATCGGACATGGTTTAGTTGATTTGGATCACGTAATCACTTAGAGGATTAGAGGGATGTCTATCTAAGTGGGAGTTCTTTAGTAATATGATTAATTGAACCTAAATTTATCATGAACTTAGTACCTGATAGTATCTTGCTTGTTTATGTTTGATTGTAGATAGATGGCCCGTGCTGTTGTTCCGTTGAATTTTAATGCGTTCCTTGAGAAAGCAAAGTTGAAAGATGATGGTAGCAATTACACAGAATGGGTCCGTAACTTGAGAATTATCCTCATTGCTGCACAAAAGAATTACGTCCTGGAAGCACCGCTGGGTGCCAGGCCTGCTGCTGGAGCAACACTAGATGTTATGAACGTCTGGCAGAGCAAAGCTAATGACTACTCGATAGTTCAGTGTGCCATGCTTTACGGCTTAGAATCGGGAATTCAACGACGTTTTGAACGTCATGGAACATATGAGATGTTCCAGGAGTTGAAGTTAATATTTCAAGCAAATGCCCGGATTGATAGATATGAAGTCTCCAATAAGTTCTATAGCTGCAAGATGGAGGAGAACAGTTCTGTCAGTGCGCATATACTTCCAGGTATAATAATCACTTGATTCAATTGGGAGTTAATATTCTAGATGATTGCGTCATTGACAGAATTCTCCAATCACTGCCACCAAGCTACAAGAGCTTCGTGATGAACTATAATATGCAAAGGATGAATAAGACTATTCCCGAGCTCTTCGCAATGCTGAAAGCTGCGGAGGTAGAAATCAAGAAGGAGCATCAAGTGTTGATGGTCAATAAGACCACTAGTTTCAAGAAAAAGGGCAAAGGGAAGAAGAAGGGGAACTTTAAAAAGAACAGCAAGAAAGTTGCTACTCAAGAAAAGAAACCCAAACCTGGACCTAAGCCTGAAACTGAGTGCTTCTACTGCAAGCAGACTGGTCACTAGAAGCGGAACTGCCCCAATATTTGGCGGATAAGAAGGATGGCAAGGTGAACAAAGGTATATGTGATATACATGTTATTGATGTGTACCTTACTAATGCTCGCAGTAGCACCTGGGTATTTGATACTGGTTTTGTTGCTAACATTTGCAACTTGAAACAGGGACTACAGATTAAGCGAAGATTGGCTAAGGACGAGGTGACGATGCGCGTGGGAAATGGTTCCAAAGTCGATGTGATCGCGGTCGGCACGCTACCTCTACATCTACCTTCGGGATTAGTATTAGACCTAAATAATTGTTATTTGGTGCCAACGTTAAGCATGAACATTATATCTGGATCTTGTTTGATGCGAGACGGTTATTCATTTAAATCAGAGAATAATGGTTGTTCTATTTATATGAGTAATATCTTTTATGGTCATGCACCCTTAAAGAGTGGTCTATTCTTATTAAATCTCGATAGTAGTGACACACATATTCATAATGTTGAAACCAAAAGATGCAGAGTTGATAATAATAGTGCAATTTATTTATGGCACTGCCGTTTGGGTCATATCAGTGTAAAGCGCATGAAGAAACTCCATACTGATGGGCTTTTGGAACCACTTGATTATGAATCACTTGGTACTTGCGAACCGTGCCATATGGGTAAGATGACAAAAACACCGTTCTCCGGTACTATGGAGAGAGCAACAGATTTGTTGGAAATCATACATACAGATGTATGTGGTCCGATGAATGTTGAGGCTCGTGGCGGATATCGTTATTTTCTCACCTTCACAGATGACTTAAGCAGATATGGGTATATCTACTTAATGAAACATAAGTCTGAAACATTTGAAAAGTTCAAAGAATTTCAGAGTGAAGTTGAAAATCATCGTAACAAGAAAATAAAATTCCTGCGATCTGATCGTGGAGGAGAATATTTGAGTTACGAGTTTGGTGTACATTTGAAACAATGCGGAATAGTTTCGCAACTCACGCCACCCGGAACACCACAGCGTAATGGTGTGTCCGAATGTCGTAATCGTACTTTACTAGATATGGTGCGATCTATGATGTCTCTTACTGATTTACCACTATCGTTTTGGGGTTATGCTCTAGAGACGGCCGCATTCACGTTAAATAGGGCACCATCAAAATCCGTTGAGACGACGCCTTATGAACTATGGTTTGGCAAGAAACCAAAGTTGTCGTTTCTGAAAATTTGGGGTTGCGATGCTTATGTGAAAAAGCTTCAACCTGATAAGCTCGAAACCAAATCAGAGAAATGTGTCTTCATAGGATATCCAAAGCAAACTATTGGATACACCTTCTATCACAGATCCAAAGTGTAAGTGCATCTAGTGCCACCCCTAGTTGGTTTTGGAGTATTGACGACAAACCTAGTTGAGGGACTAATGTGTTTGTGAGAATTGCAGGATAACACAGGTAGAAGTCCCTCATTGATTCGGTTTTCCTACCAGAGATGACCCCTAAAAATGTATGAAGACATTGATGTCAAAGGTGGTATATGAAGATATTCACATTGAAGACTATGACAAGAGAAGACATCGCATGAAGCCTATGGAGCTCGAAGACTTAGATCTTTCGTAGTTCTTTTTCTTCTTCTTTGTTGAGTCATAGGAACCACCGTACTGTTAAGTGGGGTCCAAGAGGACCAGTCAGAATGACTGAAGTGATGCTTAACCAAAACCTATGTCTTCGAGTGAAGACTATGGGAGCAAATCTTGTCCAGAGTCGGACAAGTCAGCTTTGCTTGTAGCTCAAGTAAAGTTGCCGTGTGAGTTTGAAATCTGACCATTGGAACACGTGTCAGTTCCTTAGTGACCCACGGTCATTTCGGACAAATCAGGTCGGGTTGCCTAGTGGCTATAAATAGCCCACCCCCTACAACCATAAACGGTTGTCTGCTCAGAGTTAGTATACGGCTTTTGTCGTTTGAGAGCAACCCACCTCGAAGCCTTTGAGAGAGAATTCCTTGCGAGGATAAAGCCCTAACCACCCAGAGCCAAAGAGAATTAGGCATCACTTAAGTCTTCTTGTCTGTGTGATCTGAAGACTTATTACACTTGAGGACTATGAATCCTCCAGCCGGTTAGGTGTCGCGTTCTAAGCATCCAAGAGACATTGTGGATTGCCGGTGAACGAAGTCTGTGAAGGTTTGGGAGTCTACCTTGAAGACTTACCAGAGTGATTGGGCGAGGTCTGTGTGACCTTAGCTCAAGGGGAATACGGTGAGGACTGGGTGTCCTGAGCTGCGTGTTCAGGACTGGGTGTCCGGGACTGTGTGTCCTCAGGTTTAAATACCTAGCCGCCCTAACCAGACGTACAGTTGTCACCGCAACTGGAACTGGTCCAACACATCATTGTCTTCAATGAGTCGCTGGTTTCATCCTTCCCTTCTCTTTACGTACTATTACTCCTTGTGAAGTCATTGTATGATTGCACTTCTTTTATCTTCACTGAGTGACTGCATGTTCTGTTTGGCTTCATAATATCTTCCTACCTGATCCTTACTACATTGCTGCTATTAGTCATTGTGCTTTCACTCTATTGAATGCTTGACTATGGCTTGCCTAGTGTAGTCTACCTTCCGCTGCAGGGTAATAGGATTATTTCTATCGTTTGTCTTCATAACTTCCACGTTTTGAAGACTTTCATAAAAATCGCCTATTCACCCCCCCTCTAGTCAATATAACGCACTTTCAATTGGTATCAGAGCAAGGTACTCCCTTGTTCTGTGTGATTCGGTTTAACCACCTAGAGTTTTAGCTATGTCGATTGCAGGGATAATTAAAGTCTCCGCTGCATGCCCCGTCTTCGATGGAACTGAATATCCCTACTAGAAGAATAAGATGCGCATGCATCTTGAAGCCATTGACGTCGACCTATGGTATGTCATCAAGAATGGCGTTCCCAAGGCTGGAGAAGGTGTCACTGCTGCTGATGTCAAGAAGTTCGTTCAACTGGACTCTACTACCAAGAATATCATCTGTGGTCATCTGACCAAAGGACAGTATGGCCGCGTGAGTGCTTTGGAAACATCTAAGCTAGTCTGGGACTGGCTCTCCAAGGTCAACGAAGGCGTCTCAACCCAGAGAGATCAGAGAATCAGTGTCCTTCGCAACCTCTTCAACCGCTTCAAGAGAAATGACAATGAGAATGTCTAGCTCACATTTGATCAACTCACTGACATCACGAATGAGCTTCAAGCCCTTGGCGCTACTGAGATCACCAAGCATGAAGTCGTCAAGACACTACTGAGATCACTTGACAGTTCGTTTGACACCCTAGCCCTGATGATTCAAGAACGTCCCGATTTCAAGACATTCGATCCGTCTGACATACTTGAGAGGCTCAACAAACATGAGTTTCAGCTTTCTGAGAAAAGAGATATCTATGGTCCAAACTATGGGCGAACTCGTGCCTTGAAGGCAAAAGCTGTCTCCTCATCTGAAGAAGAATCTGATAGCAGTTCTGATGATCCTAAAGACATTGGAAGGGAACTTGCTATGCTTGTGAAGAAGTTCCAAAAATTCACCAAGAAGAAGGGCTTTAGAAAGTCTTTCCGATCAAGCTCAAGAAATGATGAAGCTTCTGCTCATGACTACAAGAAGAAAACATGCCACAAGTGCAAGAAACCTGGCCACTTCATCTCTGAGTGTCCGCAGTGGGACAATGAGAAGAACAAGAAGAAGAAGAGCAAGGAATATGACTCTGACGACAAGAAGAAGAAGAAATACTCAAAGTCTTCTTCCAAGTCTTCTTCAAAGTCTTCATCACACAAGAAGAGCTCATCTGGCAAGGCACATGCGTTTGTTGGCAAGGAAATGGATTCAGAGGAGGAGTCCACTTCTGAGGAGGCGGAGGTGGAGTCTGAGGAGGAGTCCAATTCTGGCGTCGCAAGTCTGGCTACAACATACGTTGCCAAGTCCATCTTCAACACTGAAGACAATGACCTCATCACCGACACCGATGCAAATGACAAGGACTACTCCGCTCCTACCTACCGCTTCATGGCACGCGGTGCCAAGGTAAACACATGCACTACTCACTATCAAACATCTAGTGACGATGACTCTGATTGTGGTTCAAAACCCAGCTACAAAACACTTGCTAAAATTGCAACTGAACAACAGAAAGCCATGGAACATATTCAAAAACTGTTAGACAAAAGCGATGATCTGTTAGGCGCTGAAATAACTCGATCTAAGTCCTTAATTGAAGACATAAAAAATCTTCACGTTAAGTATGAGGAACTTGAAAGTCGTCATGAAACGCTCTCAACAACTCATGAAAAGCTTTCCTATGATTATCTTCAAAGGAAGCAAGATCTTGAGAAATTGAGAGCGGCTCATGAAGATCTACAAAAGGAAAATGAGTCACTTCCCGCCAAACAGATCATTTCCGCTCAGGAAGGATTTGAACCACCATGTCTTAAATGCATTGAGCGTGATAATGCTACTACTGTTGCTGAATGTTCTACTGCTGCTACTGTTGCAATATCTTCAACTGTTGATGTGGGAACTAACCCCTCTGTTGAGGATTCCACTGCTATTGCTGATGAGAATGCTAGGTTGAAGACATTGCTTGAAACAGGGATGTACAAAAGTCTTAAAGGGCATCAGACACTATGTGATGTCCTCAAAAAGCAGATCTTGAACCGAAACCCGAGGAAAGAGGGTGTTGGGTTCGTAAGGAAAATGAACGCTGATGGCTCTTACTGGAAACCTGAGCAGTACCCCAAAAACACATGGGTTGCTGCAAAGGAATCTTCAGCAGATCTATCCAATCTATCTGGCTTCTCTTGTGCAAATCCCATTGTCATTGATGAATCCTTTGATGCGAACTATAAACTGTTTAAGAATCAGAATGGTGAAGTGTTTGCAAGGTACATTGGTACTAACTGCAGGAATGGACCGCTTATGAAGAAGATCTGGGTTCCGAAAAAGTGTCTGGAGAATCTTCCTGTGAATGTCATCATGACACCACACATGAAGAAGACAAACCTCAGACCACAGGCTTCATACGGTCCAAAGGCTTCATACAGACAGAGGACTCACCTGAGTCGCACTAACACAAATGTTTTGCAGGGAAACCATACTCAGGCCTATGAATATGAGCGCGGTTCATCAAACCGCCATGTTCATAAGACCAAGAACTATTCTGCTTATTCTTATGAGTACTATTGTCCGCCTGCAAGACTTTTTGCTAGGGCTCCAAAGCCAAAGTTCTCAGATGCTGCACTTAGACTTATTGCTTCTAAGCCACCCTTGAAGATGTGGGTGGCTAAGAAAGCTTAACTCTCTTTTGCAGGGAAAGGTCTCCAGCAGAAAACCAAAATCATCTGACGCTATTGCTGGGGACCTTAAACATCTTGTAGGGCGCAAGATCAAATGCTTGAATGGTCTTACTATGTACTTCGTTCCTGAATCGCTTGCTACTCTCCCTATCAGTCCTAATCTGGATCTAAGCTTTCATAACCCACTGGTTCGTCAAATGTTTTTGCTTCACAATTCTCTTCGTGAAGCCTATCCCCCTAACTGCACTATAGGGTACCACACCAGCATCTTCAGAATGGATTATTGATAGTGGGTGTACCAACCACATGACTGGCAAAAGAAGCCTTCTTATGGACACAACCTTACGTCCATCCGACAAGAGTCACATCACATTTGCTGACACTGGTAAAAGTAAGGTATTGGGTCTAGGTAGAGTTGCAATCTCAAAGGATCAACACATGGATAAAGTCATGCTTGTTGAATCCCTTGGCTTCAACTTAATGTCTGTCTCAATGCTTTGCGATTTGAACATGATCGTAATATTTGGAAAATATCGCTGCCTTGTACTAATGGAATCTAACAAGTCTCTAGTGTTTGAAGGGTATCGGAAAGATGATTTGTACATGGTAGATTTTTTGGCAGGACCACAACTTGCCGTATGTCTTCTAGCAAAGGCTTCAGAATGCTGGCTCTGGCATCGGAGGCTAGGGCATGCTGGCATGAGGAACCTCCACACCCTTGCAAAGAAGAAGCATGTCATAGGCATCGAGGGAGTCAAGTTCAAGAAAGATCACTTATGCGGTGCCTGTGAAGCAGGGAAGATGACGAGGGCCAAACATCCCTCGAAGACAATCATGACAACCACTCGACCCTTCGAACTGCTCCACATGGATCTTTTCGGTCCCACTCATTACTCAACTCTTACTACTACTGCTTGCCTCTATGGCTTTGTTATTGTTGATGATTATTCTAGATATACTTGGGTGCACATAATCCTCTACAAGACTGAAGTGCAGGATGTCTTCAGATGCTTCGCCAATCGAGCAATGAACAACTATGGTGCCAAGATAAAGCACATCAGAAGTGACAATGGCACTGAATTCAAGAGCACTGGCCTTGATACATATCTTGATACCTTGGGCATCACACATGAATTCTCGGCCCCATACACGCCACAGCAGAATGGCATCGTCGAACGCAAGAACAGAACACTCATTGAGATGGCCCGAACGATGCTTGATGAATACAAGACTCCAAGAAAATTCTGGCCTGAAGTCATTGATACTGCATGCCATACAATCAATCGTGTTTATCTTCACAAGCTTCTGAATAAGACATCTTATGAGCTCCTTACTGGCAAGAAGCCAAATGTTAGTTACTTCAGAGTATTTGGCGCCAGGTGCTGGATCAAGGATCCACATCACACTTCAAAATTTGCACCAAAAGCACATGAGGGTTTTATGCTTGGATATGGAAAGGATTCACACTCCTACAGAGTCTTCAATCTCCTTCATTATAAAGTGGTTGAAATAGTGGATGTGCGTTTTGATTAGACTAATGGTTCACAAAGAGAGCACCTCCCAAATATGCTAGATGATGTTCCATCCAGCGAATCAATCAAGCTTATGGGAACCGGAGAAATCATACCCTCTGAAGCTCAACCTGAAGAGAAACTTATCATCTCTGCACCTGATCAACCTGAAGACAATGCTCAGCCTGAAGACAATCCCACTAACAATGACAATGATCAGCAGGAGCAAAACCTTCGCCCTTTACATCCTCGTGTTGCCAATGAAGTGCAGATTGAGAGAATAATTGACAACATCAATGCACCTGGTCCGCTCACTCGATCAAGGGCAACTCAGCTGGCAAATTTCTGTGGGCACTTCGCATTCGTCTCAATAACAGAACCCAAGAAAGTTGAAGAAGCCTTCATGGAACCTGAATGGATTCAAGCTATGCAAGAAGAGCTTCAACAATTTGAGCTGAATAATGTATGGGAACTGGTTAAGCGTCCTGATCCTCGGAAGCACAACATAATAGGCACCAAATGGATATACCGCAACAAGCAAGATGAGCATGGTCAAGTTGTCAGAAACAAAGCTCGTCTCGTTGCTCAAGGATATACTCAAGTGGAAGGCATTGACTTCGATGAAACATTTGCTCCTGTGGCTAGACTTATAACCATACGCATACTGCTGGCCTATGCCAATCATCACAACATACTTCTATATCAAATGGATGTGAAGAGCGCCTTTCTCAATGGCAAGATTGAAGAAGAAGTGTATGTTGCACAACCGCCTGGCTTTGAAGATCCAAAACATCCTGACATGGTATACAAGCTCAATAAGGCACTGTATGGCCTCAAACAAGCCCCTCGGGCCTGGTATGACACACTCAAATACTTCCTGAAGAGCAAAGGCTTCATACCTGGTTCCCTAGACCTCACTCTCTTCATGAAGACGTATGATGGTGAACTGTTTGTGTGCCAAATATATGTGGATGACATTATCTTCGGCTACACCAATCAAAAGTACAGCGAAGAGTTTGGATATATGATGCAAGAGAAATATCAGATGTCCATGATGGGAGAGCTGAAGTTCTTCCTCGGTCTCCAAATACGACAACAACACAACGACATCTTCATATCTCAAGAAAAGTATCTCAAAGATTGTCTGAAGAAGTTCGGTATGCAGGACTGCAAAGGCTTCACGACGCCAATGCCAGCCAAGCATCATCTGGGTCCCGACGACAATGGTAAAGAGTTCGATCAAAAGGTATACCGCTCCATGATTGGTTCTTTTCTTTATCTATGTGCATCTAGGCCAGATATTATGCTTAGTGTTTGCATGTGTGCTCGATTCCAAGCGACACCAAAGGAGTCGCATCACTTAGCTGTGAAGCGAATTCTTCGATATTTGGCTCACACCCCAACTCTAGGATTATGGTATCCAAAGGGCTCAGAGTTTGATCTGGTTGGATTCTCAGATGCTGATTATGCTGGTGACAAAGTGGATCGCAAGTCTACATCAGGCACATGTCACTTTCTGGGACGATCACTTGTATGTTGGTCTTCAAAGAAGCAGAACTGTGTATCTCTCTCCACTGCTGAATCTGAATACATTGCTGCTGGATCTTGCTGCGCTCAGCTTCTATGGATGAAGCAAACACTCAAGGAATATGGCATTCATCTGAGGCAAGTGCCACTCTACTGCGACAACGAAAGCGCCATCAAGATTGCCAACAACCCAGTTCAGCACTCGAAGACAAAGCACATTGAAATTCGTCATCACTTTCTCAGAGATCATGTTGTGAAGGAAGATATTGATATCATACACGTCAACACTGAAGAGCAATTGGCAGATATCTTCACCAAGCCCTTGGATGAGAAGAGATTTTGCAAGTTACGGTGTGAGCTAAATATCCTGGAATCCTCAAATGTCCTGTGATCAGGCACACATCCTAACACTTATGCATATTGATGACTTAGATGTGCAACACACGAAGTAAAGTATATCTTCAATCAATGAAGACATACATTCTAAGTGTGAATACATTAATGTGGAATTTGACTTTGGAGCACCACGATAATTGTGCGTAGTGTCTGGTCTAATACTTCCTATACGGTGGGTAATGCCACCACCAAATGTTCTGTTTGAAGTGTTTCACTCATGGCGTTACATTTGCTATGTCTTCACATTTGATTTGGCTTCAATCTCAACATATCTTCATGATTATCTTCACTATGTTGATTATATAGATATATATATATACTAGTGTTCTGTCCTCTACAGCATTCACTTATAGCTATGTCTTCTTGTTGAATCTTTTGAACTAAGTGAATGTGATCGGACCCTAACCTCTCTATGCTTTCTATCTCAAACTCTATCTCTCCAAATCATATGCATTCTATTGAAACTGTCGAATGTCTTCTCTGCGTCCTTGTCAGCAGAAGATACAGAGACAACCATTAAGTCCGTTTTCAATGCTCATTCCTCCACCTGAAACCCAGAGAAGTGGGAACGACCACCCGACAATACAGGCATGCGTGGGACGTGGAACAAACCCCAATATGCTGCATGATGGCCACGTGTTCCTCAGATGTGAATCGCCAGGGGCACCTGTGTAATAACGCAGTGCCACCCCTGTACCTATAAATACACACCTCACAATAGTCATTATGTCTTCTTCCACTCTCGCACGAACCCTAGCGCCACCGCTAGCCCTCGACGACGCCGGCGATGAAGCGCTTCGCTGCCGCAACCTATCCGATGCCGTCTTCACGCCGACCGCGGACATCGTCTTCTCCGCCGTCGCCGTATGTGTCCTCCGTCGCCAAGTTAGGGCACGGACGATTGAACTGCTCGGCCTCCTCTTCCACTCCGTCTAGCAGTTCTTTGTGTGGTAAATAAAACCTCCTCTTTACAGCCTCTTTGATCCTATAGCTTTATCACTTTCTACCACAAGCAGTTTCTATTCACACAAGTTGGATCTCTTTCATACTGCATCTCATTACATGCCTAGTATATTCACTTATGCTTCACAAAGTACTTAGATTCCTCACTTGTACTGATCCGTGGATCCGTACAAATCTGGAACCAACTCCTTATCCATGAGTGAATATCTTCGCACGATGAGGTCAATGTCTTCTAAACTGATTTATCTTCAAAATCTTCTGAGAATGCATATGACCTCTTCCCCTTCCCTCGCACCTTAATGCTGTCACAGGTACATGTCCGTGGGAGAATCCCTTGGTTCTCATAGTCTGCATTCATTTGCAGAATTCTTACAGCATCACATAAATTCTCCCGAAGCCAGTTCCTATTTGTCCAGCAAGCGAAAACCTTTGAAGCCTCTGAACGTATTGAAGCCTTTCAGTTTAAAGTTCATGGCTTCAGAGAAATCTGCAAGGAAGGGTGGCAGAAAGTGTCGAGGAGAAACATCAAGAGATCTGCCTGATGACCTCTTAGAGCTGTACAAGACAGATCCTAAAGAGGATTACACTCAGCGCAAGACGCGAATCCAATGGATTCGACGCTGTTGGGCAGAACAGTGGTTCAAGTACAGATTTGTGACCAAGGAATATGCTAAAAAGAATGCCATCAAGCGACCATGGGGAGACATCCTCTACAAAAATCTTCAACCCAGGACCAGAGATGAAGCCATTGAACAAGGCTTCTATCCCTGCATGGTCCGTGGACCACAGCCTGCGGATGCCGACCCATCGTCCCTGCTATGGTGTCGCGACGACAATCTGTTTAAGCGCAACTTCCAGTTTGCCCAAAACTCAGCGAAGCAGAACAAGAAGACTTTGGGTTTAGATTTCAACCCTGGTCCCTCTGCTCCCCGTGCCGATGGAACTCGCGAAGCTGAACTCAATCTTCTTGGGCCCTTCTTCAATCTTGAAGGCCTCATCACTCACATCGTGGTTCAAGGGACAGCCGTGAATGAGCCTGCAGATGACGCTGAATCAGATGAAGCGCCTGCAGCACCGAAGCCAAAGAAGTTGAAGCAGCCAAAAGCTTCAAAGCCGGCCTCTGCACCAAAAATCTCACGGGCGAAGCCAGTGGCAACTGCACCTCCTGAAGACAGTGTGCAGTCTGAAGATTTGTCACGCATCTCCAAGCCCCAGAAGGTCAAGATGCCTCTGCCACACATCGGCCAAGAGCTAACAGCTGCTGCCATTCTGCGCAATGATGCCATTGATCTATCAAGTGATGAAGATCTTGCAGATGACACTCTTGAGAAACTCATCAAGAGCAAAGAAGAAGAAGAAATCTTCAATGATCTGCCTCTCTTTGACGTGACAATCATCCACAACTTCATTGATGAGTGGTTTGACACGCCAAACATCAGCTTCGAAGATCTGTAGCTACCCATTGGCCTTAGTGTCGCCTTCCATGGCGCCATTGCTTCAGAGCTAGCTCTCGCTCAACACATCGTCGAACTGAAGCAAAAGATTGACTATGAAAAGGCTCAGTTCAAGAAGCATATGGCCAAGCTCAGCGTGCAAGAGGTGAAAAACTTCAAGATTATGCTGCACGAGCTGAAAGAAGCCTTTCTCAAGAAACGCGCAGAAGCTCAGGGTTCTCGTGAGCGCATGAAGGTTCTGGCTGACAGATGTGTGCAAGCCTACAATGAGGCTGAGAAGCGCAAAGCCCTTGGGCGTCCTGGCATCGACCCTAGGATGGCTGCAAAGAAGAAGAAGAAGCCTGCTACGGCTGAACCCGACGCACCAAGGCAGGAAGAAGATCGCATTGTCTTCCCAACTAGCATGACTGGCCCGAAGCCAAAGGCCAGGTCAACCGCCTCACAACTGAAGAAGATGAGGACTGCTGAGGCTGAAGCCAGAAAAAGGAAACATCCTGAAGCCTCTTCTACTGCCCCCTCCAAGAAGAAGAGGAAGACCAAGAAAGAACGGGCTGCTCCCACAGAGCCTTTGATTCTTGAACCAATTTCCATGGTTTGTCCTGACGCTGAACGCCAACTGACAATCCATGAGCCTACTTTCACAGAGGCTCATGAAGCTGAAGACATTGGTCACCATGACCATGTAGAAGATGGTGCAGTCCTTCCTTAGCTCGAGCACAGCGAACTCATCAGCATTGGTCATCCTCTGACGCCAATTGCTCAGGATGCTTCATGGGCTGATCGCCCACAAGAGGAAGAAGACTTTGAGGCCTAGCCAACTCCAACTACACAGGCGTCGCCTGCGTTATGCAGGCTTTGCAAAGGACCAAGGCCTCCAGTCTCTGCGTCTAAAGCTGAAACTGCTGAAGACATTCCGGCTGCATCAGCTGATGAAGAAGTCCCACAAGCTGCTACTCCCCTGTCCCACCAAGAAGCGGTTCTCGAGGAGAATGTGGTTGTGACCGACCCTCCAGCTTGTCAAGTGGAGGTTGAAAATCTTGAGGCTGCCACCACCAACACCAATGAAGCCACTGACGTTGTCATGGCTGAAGCTAATGTGGAGCCCTCACCAACAAAAGCACCAGAAGTCAGTGAAGCCACTGATCCCACTGCTTCTGTTCCTGCGCCTGCTGCCAGTCCTCAGTTCGACTATCATGTTGAGCACAGGCCTCAGGTACAGAAGCCAATCCCAAGATTGCCCAGGTTCCCAGGTCCTGCATCAGCACCTGGATCCTTCAATATCAATGGCTTCAGAGCAAACAACACGTTCTTCAATAGCTCCAGGAACCCCTACTCAAGGGAAAGAATATCATCTGATCGGTTCTGGAGCTATCCGCAACGAAGCTATTACTCCTGCATTCTTTACAATCAAGGTCACATCTTCCCACACAAGCGTCTTGACATTAAAGCAATAGCTGGTCTGCCCTGTCTGGAAGAAGCTCTGGATTGCTTCAAAGAGGTTGGATTGCTACCGTTCGTCACTGACCAAGAGCATTGGAAGGAAGAGTTGTTGCTCCAATTCTAGGCCACACTTCACATCCGCGGGTATAACATAGATCCGAAGACTTGGGTCCTGGAGTGGATGACAGGAAACGTTCATCACGAAGCCAAAGCCTTTGACATCATTGAGCTCACTGGTCTACCCACTCCCGGCGATCTCTATGAATCTGGCTGTCAACTTCACAGTGAAGCTGTGGAGAGCATCTTTCAGAAGCCTGAACCTAACGTGAGTCAGATGCTCAGTATGATGAAGCCATTACCCCAAGATGCTGCATATCCCAAAGAGTTCTTTGTTGAAGACCTAGAGTATCTGCCAAGGACTATTTACCACATCATAAGGCGAACTCTCTGGCCCATCAAAGGGCACTCTCCACATGCCAAGCTGGAAGGTGCAAAGAAGACTTTAGTCTTCTATATTCTTCATGGAAAATGCTTCAATGCACAGGACTTTTTCATTCGCCAACTTGCTGCATCAGGCTCTGATCTGTTTGGATTGAAGTTCTACGCCCCATGGGTAATGCGGCTGATCAAACTTCACTCCGCTATCTCATATCAGCCATCTGCTTGCAATCATCGGATTTTTCTGCCTGATGTGGATATGTCTATTGAAGCCATCTATCCTGAGCCCGCCAAGGAACCTCTAAGTCTTCAGAATGCAGAGCATCAAAGCTTTTCTCAGAACATTGAAGGAATTGAAGTAGTCACTCGTGTGTATCCTTTGGCTGGCACTACACGTGCACCGCATCCTGCTCTCACTGAAGCCACTAACAGTACAACTGCCCCATGACCCAAGAAGCGCACTCGTGTTCTCAATGACCGAGAGCTTCTTGTGGCTCTTCATCAGAAACAGGATAGGCATCATGACTGGCTGAAGTGTCAAATGCAAAGCCTCTTGGTGGATGTTAATCGCATTCGCAATCTTGCCACCAAGAATGCCTTTGTTGCCCATGAAACCTCTTGACGTACATGGAAAGGGCTGACGCTGATGTGTTCTGAAGATGATCTTCAAGAGGATGGCTTCTATGAGCACTTCAAGTTTGACTCTACACCTCCTCGAAGGGCAGTGCTGCGACGAACTCCATCTCTTGAAGACTCTGAGTTCTCTTCCTCTGCTGCAACTGTAAATGCCAGAGTGATTGAGGATGATGAAGATGTTACTTCACCGCCACCTCCTTCAGCACGCTTCGACACTGCTTCAAGCTCTTCTTCACCGCCGAACACCACCAACGACCCTGCTGCTTCACCTACTCTTCATGGGAACGAGTAGAGGCTCTATGTCTTCAAACCTTTTTGGTCCTTACTGACAAAAGGGGGAGATGCATATGAGTTTAATAGTCTTCAAGCGGGTCCATATGGGCGGGTGCTTCATATTTTGCTTCGTGTTTACAACTCTCGTTTTGATACATTTGGTTCTTTGAGTTGTAACACTTAAACTCGATGGTCGTCTGCTACCTATTTGCCATTTTGTGATGCGATGATAAATTCCGCATGTGCGACGATAAATTCCGCACTTAGATCATTTTGCAGACGTCCATTTTCCATTATGCATGTCATTATCTTCACATACCTTCACATGCATAGTGGATTGTCATCATAAGTTGAAGAGGATCTCCACAAGCACAACCTGCCATGTGCATTTGCATTCCAAAAGCAAACTCCCTTGCAACTTATGAAGACAATTCCTTATCCTTTACAATTTCACATATTATATTCCCCGTTGAAAACTTCAACTAGTTTGTCATCAATCACCAAAAAGGGGGAGATTGTAAGTGCATCAAGTGCCACCTCTAGTTGGTTTTGGAGTATTGACGACAAACCTAGTTGAGGGACTAATGTGTTTGTGAGAATTGTAGGATAACACAGGTAGAAGTCCCTCATTGATTCGGTTTTCCTACCAGAGATGACCCCTAAAAATGTATGAAGACATTGATGTCAAAGGTTGTATATGAAGATATTCACATTGAAGACTATGACAAGAGAAGACCTCACATGAAGCCTATGGAGCTCGAAGACTTAGATCTTTCATAGTTCTTTTTCTTCTTCGTTGTTGACTCATAGGAACCACCATACTGTTAAGTGGGGTCCAAGAGAATCAGTCAGAATGACTGAAGTGATGCTTAACCAAAACCTATGTCTTCGAGTGAAGACTATGAGAGCAAATCTTGTCCAGAGTCGGACAAGTCAGCTTTGCTTGTAGCTCAAGTAAAGTTACCGTGTGAGTTTGAAATCTGACCGTTGGAACACGTGTCAGTTCCTTAGTGACCCAGGGTCATTTCAGACAAATCAGGTCGGGTTGCCTAGTGGCTATAAATAGCCCACCCCCTACAACCATAAACGGTTGGCTGCTCAGAGTTAGTATACGGCTTTTGTCGTTTGAGAGCAACCCACCTCGAAGCCTTTGAGAGAGAATTCCTTGCGAGGATAAAACCCTAACCACCCAGAGCCAAAGAGAATTAGGCATCACTTAAGTCTTCTTGTCTGTGTGATCTGAAGACTTATTACACTTGAGGACTGTGAATCCTCCAGCCAGTTAGGCGTCGCGTTCTAAGCATCCAAGAGACATTGTGGATTGCCGGTGAACGAAGTCTGTGAAGGTTTGGGATTATACCTTGAAGACTTACCAGAGTGATTGGGCGAGGTCTGTGTGACCTTAGCTCAAGGGGAATACGGTGAGGACTGGGTGTCCTCAGCTTTAAATACCTAGCCGCCCTAACCAGACGTACAGTTGTCACAGCAACTGGAACTGGTCCAACACATCATTGTCTTCAACGAGTCGCTGGTTTCATCCTTCCCTTCTCTTTACGTAATGTTACTCCTTGTGAAGTCATTGTATGATTGCACTATCTTTTATCTTCACTGTATGACTACGTGTTCTGTTTGGCTTCATAATATCTTCCTACCTGATCCTTACTACATTGCTGCTATTAGTCATTGTGCTTTCACTCTATTGAATACTTGACTATGGCTTGCCTAGTATAGTCTACCTTCCGCTGCAGGGTAATAGGATTATTTCTATCATTTGTCTTCATAACTTCCACGTTTTGAAGACTTTCATAAAAATCGCCTATTCACCCCCCCTCTAGTCGATATAACGCACTTTCACGAAGGCAAAACTTTTCTTGCTAAATTCGGAAACTTTCTAGAGAAGGAGTTTCTCTTGAAAGAAGTGAGTGGGAGGAAAGTAGAACTTGATGAGGTAACTGTACCTGCTCAATTATTGGAAAGTAGTACATCACAGAAACCAGTTTCTGTGACACCTACACCAATTAGTGAGGAAGCTAATGATGATGATCATAAATCTTCAGAACAAGATACTACTGAACCTCGTAGATCAACCAGAGTAAGATCCGCACCAGAGTGGTACGGTAATCCTGTTCTGGAAGTCATGCTACTAGATCATGATGAACCTACGAACTATGGAGAAGCGATGGTGAGCCCAGATTCTGCAAAATGGCTTGAAGCCATGAAATCTGAGATGGGATCCATGTATGAGAACAAAGTATGGACTTTGGTTGACTTGCCCAATGAACGGCAAGCAATTGAGAATAAATGGATCTTTAAGAAGAAGACTGACGCTGACGGTAATGTTACTGTCTACAAAGCTCGACTTGTCGCAAAAGGTTTTCGACAAGTTCAAGGGATTGACTACGATGAGACCTTCTCACCCATAGTGATGCTTAAGTCTGTCCGAATCATGTTAGCAATTGCCGCATTTTATGATTATGAAATTTGGCAGATGGATGTCAAAACTGCATTCCTGAATGGATTTCTGCAAGAAGAGTTATATATGATGCAACCGGAAGGTTTTGTCGATCCAAAGGGAGCTAACAAAGTATGCAAGCTCTAGCGATCCATTTATGGACTGGTGCAAGCCTCTCGGAGTTGGAATAAACACTTTGCTAGTGTGATCAAAGCATTTGTTTTTGTACAGACTTTTGGAGAAGCCTGTATTTACAAGAAAGTGAGTGGGAGCTCTGTAGCATTTCTGATATTATATGTAGATGACATATTACTAATCGGAAATGATATAGAATTTCTGGATAGCATAAAGGGATACTTGAATAAGAGTTTTTCAATGAAAGACCTTGGTGAAGCTGCTTACATATTGGGCATTAAGATCTATAGAGACAGATCAAGACGCTTAATTGGACTTTCACAAAGCACATACCTTGACAAAGTTTTGAAAAAGTTCAAAATGGATCAAGCAAAGACAGGATTCTTGCCTGTGTTACAAGGTGTGAAATTGAGTAAGACTCAATGCCCGACCAATGCAGAAGATAGAGAGAAAATGAAAGATGTTCCCTATGCTTCAGCCATAGGCTCTATCATGTATGCAATGCTGTGTACCAGACCTGATGTGTGTCTTGCTATAAGTCTAGCAGGCAGGTACCAAAGTAATCCAGGAGTGGATCACTGGACAGCGGTCAAGAACATCCTTAAATACCTGAAAAGGACTAAGGATATGTTTCTCATATATGGATGTGACAAAGAGCTCATCGTAAATGGTTACGTTGATGCAAGCTTTGACACTGATCCGGACGATTCTAAATCACAAACCGGATACGTGTTTACATTAAACGGTGGAGCTGTCAGTTGGTGCAGTTCTAAACAAAGCGTTGTGGTGGGATCTACATGTGAAGCGGAGTATATTGCTGCTTCGGAAGCAGCAAACGAAGGAGTCTGGATGAAGGAGTTCATATCCGATCTAGGAGTCATACCTAGTGCATCGGGTCCAATGAAAATCTTTTGTGACAATACTGGTGCAATTGCCTTGGCAAAGGAATCCAGATTTCACAAGAGAACCAAGCACATCAAGAGACGCTTCAATTCCATCTGGGATCTAGTCCAGGTGGGAGACATAGAGATTTGCAAGATACATACGGATCTGAATGTAGCAGACCCGTTGACTAAGCCTCTTCCACGAGCAAAACATGATCAGCACCAAAGCTCCATGGGTGTTAGAATCATTACTGTGTAATCTAGATTATTGACTCTAGTGCAAGTGGGAGACTGAAGGAAATATGACCTAGAGGCAATAATAATGTTATTATTTTATTTCCTTATATCATGATAAATTTTTATTATTCATGCTAGAATTGTATTACCCGGAAACATAATACTTGTGTGAATACATAGACAAACCAAACGTCACTAGTATGCCTCTACTTGACTAGCTCATTAATCAAAGATGGTTATGTTTCCTAACCATAGACATGTGTTATCATTTGATTAACGGGATCACATTATTAGGAGAATGATGTGATTGACATGACCCATTCCATTAGCTTAGCACCCGATCGTTTAGTATGTTGCTATTGCTTTCTTCATGACTTATACATGTTCCTATGACTATGAGATTATGCAACTCCCGTTTGCCGGAGGAACACTTTGTGTGCTACCAAACGTCACAACGTAACTGGGTGATTATAAAGGAGCTCTACAGGTGTCTCCAAAGGTACATGTTGGGTTGGCGTATTTCGAGATTAAAATTTGTCACTCGGATTGTCGGAGAGGTATCTCTGGGCCCTCTCGGTAATGCACATCACATAAGCCTTGCAAGCATTTCAACTAATGAGTTAGTTGCGAGATGATGTATTACGAAATGAGTAAAGAGACTTGCCGGTAACGAGATTGAATTAGGTATTGAGATACCGACGATCGAATCTCGGGCAAGTAAAATACCGATGACAAAGGGAACAACGTATGTTGTTATGCGGTCTGACCGATAAAGATCTTCGTAGAATATGTAGGAGACAATATGAGCATCCAGGTTCCGCTATTGGTTATTGACCGGAGATGTGTCTCGGTCATGTCTACATTGTTCTCGAACCCGTAGGGTCCGCACGCTTAAGGTTTCGATGACAGTTATATTATGAGTTTATGAGTTTTGATGTACCGAAGTTAGTTCGGAGTCCCGGATGTGATCACAGACATAACGAGGAGTCTCGAAATGGTCGAGACATAAAGATTGATATATTAGACGGCTATATTCGGACACCGGAAGTGTTCCGGGTGATTTCGGAGAAAACCGGAGAGCCAGAGGGTTACTGGAACCCTACCGGGAGAAGTAATGGGCCATATGGGCCTTAGTGGAGAGAGAGAGGGGCAGCCAGGGTGGGCCGCGCGCCTCCTCCCCCCTGGTCCGAATTGGACTAGGAGAGGGGGGCGGCACCCCCCTTTCCTTCTCCCTCCCCACTTCCTCCCCCCTCCTAGTAGGAGTCCTACTCCTACTAGGAGGAGGACTCCTCCTGGCGCGCCAATAGGGGCCGGCAGGCCTCCTCCCCTTGCTCCTTTATATACGGGGGCAGGGGGCACCCCTAGACACACAAGTTGATCCACGTGATCATATTCTTAGCCGTGTGCGGTGCCCCCTTCCACCATAATCCTCGATAATATTGTAGCGGTGCTTAGGCGAAGCCCTGCGACGGTAGTACATCAAGATCGTCACCACGCCGTCGTGCTGACGGAACTCCACCCTGACACTTTGCTGGATCGGAGTCCGGGGATCGTCATCGAGCTGAACGTGTGCTTAAACTCGGAGGTGCCGTAGTTTCGGTGCTTGATCGGTCGGGCCGTGAAGACGTACGACTACATCAACCGCGTTGTGATAACGCTTCCGCTGTCAGTCTACAAGGGTACGTAGATCACACTCTCCCCTCTCATTGATATGCATCACCATGATCTTGCGTGTGCGTAGGAAAATTTTGAAATTACTACGTTCCCCAACAGTGGGAGGGCCCATTTAGGATTTCCTGTGTCTCCAGGCCTGGCGTCGCGCGCCTGGAGACACTGGACGGGATCCCCATCCAGAACGCCTGGAACATCCAGCACCTCCGGAAGTTCTACCCATGAAGCAAGGCCCAGCGCCTGTGAAGAAGGGCCCCGTGCCTGTGAAGGTCTTCGCTTGTGACACTCTCACGTAATAATGAGTGGGGTTGTACACGCCCCGGAGTCTCAGGAGTACCGCCCTCGGGCCTCGGGGGCTCCCTCCCACATCTTAGTGGCAGCACTTAGCTCCGTGCTGGTGAGAAGACTAGACTAGGTGCCGGACGCGGATTTTCATTTGCTTTCTGTACTTGGCTTGCCCCCTTTTTCTTAATGGAGGTTCACATTCTAGTTTTTCTTGTCCTCTTGGTTCGATCGCCTTTTCCTTTGTTCTTCCTTGGATCTTTGTTTTGGTCCGTGCTCTCCCTCGCATGCCTCGTGAGGGGGCTGTACAGGTGCCCTCGTGAGTGTTTTTCCTATTCTTCACGAGGCACCCTCGCCCGAGCCCGCAAGCTGGCGCACCTCTCTCAATCCGTGACCCTCGGTTACCGTGATATGAAGCGCTGGGTCGTGGCCAGCGGCGCCTGTGACCAGGATTCAGAAGAATAAGAGTTTCCTAACGAATTTTTGCAGTTCCTAGACGCCTCCCGAGCAAAGGAGGCCTCGCGAGGCACTGGGAAATGTGCGCCTCACGAGGCGGAAACTACTTCAGACACATCAAGCTAAGTCATCTCTACACACCTACGTAAAACGCTGGTACCACAACATGACGCAGGGATGATAACCACAACATAGCGACTTGGAAATCATGGTTCATTACACGCCCCTGCAGGGCCCATACTTGCTTCTTCTTCTTAAATGCACGAAGGAAAGACCAAAACAAAGTGGTGTGTGCCCCCGCAGCTGCTCGCAAGGACGGGCCCATGGCGCTCTCCTGGGCTCAGCCAGACCCCTCCTCGCGCTTCACTGGAGCGCGGCGACAAGACGACCCGCTGCCACCCTCGAAACGGGCGCGACGGTTGGTTATAGCCGCTGCCGCTGGAGCTGTCACTAGAGGAGGAGCCGCCGTAGCTGGACAAGCCGCGGCCAGCGCCAAGGACGAAGCCACCTCCATCCTCATCACGAGTATCGCCAAGGCCGAGCACCTCGTTGACATCGTTGTCCTCGGGGTAGCACCCGACGCGGTAACCATCTTCCCTGAATACGCGCACGTAGAGGGTCGCATCGCCGTCGTACTTGAAGTGGAGGGCACACCGCCTGCCCAGGCTGCGCGTGCGGACAAACGTCTGCCAGCCGCGGGCCAGGGCTGCGTTGCCTGCGCCGGATACTTCCACTGCGACCCATCAAGTCTTTCTACAGGAGTCGTCCGCCTGCAGCCAGAGACCACCTAGACCCGTGGCCGACAGTTCACTGGCGAACAAGTGCGGGAGCTGAAGCCAGGTGCCAGCCGGGCTCTCCGACCACACGATGAACTCCGGCATCACCTCCGCCGAATGGAAGCGCGGCCGAGGAGGCCGCGCAACCATGGCATGCCTCACTTCATCGATGGGACTGCCACGACCTGGGCGACTCCCGCCGCACGGGGAGGCGCCGCCGCTGCCGTGAGGTGCCACAGTGGGGGTCACGGCGTGCTTGCGCGGGCGACCACGCCCCTCTTGGGTGGCGGCAGAGCCGGGCCCCTCCTGCTGGGCCTTGCCCTTTTCTGCGACTGAGAACCTCTTTTCCGGCCCCTCCTAGCGGGCCTTCCCCTTCTCTACGGCCGAGAACCTCTTCGCCGGCGCCATGAATGTTACTGAAGCAAGGAAGAAGAAGGAGCAGGAGGAGCGAAGGAAGAGATGGGTGACGGGGGATCCGCTCCCCTTCCCATTTATAATTAAGAGGAGGCGAACTGCCGGCCTCCATGATCTAAGGTAATAATGACCTTTTTCTGCATGCAGTAGGGACTCGTCAAGTCAAGCAGTTGCCGAGGCAGCATGGGGAAGCGGAGACGCCCACGTCCAATCAATCGCCATGCGTCAACCGAGGCCGCAGGCTATTGGGGCCTGCGGCGCTCCGCACTTGTCCTTTGGCTTCGCCCTGAAGCCAAGTCCGAGCGCGCCTTCGGCCCAGGGGCTACTGTAGGCGTCCTGGGAACGGGGCTCCCCAGACTTGACTGCCTGCAGCCCACGGCGTGGCTCCACCAGCGGCCCCATACGACCCATCTTCACCAGGAAAACACTCAAGACCCTCGCGAGGGGCCAAGCCTCGCGAGGCGGACGACATAAGACCTCCTCGGGGGCGGCCTCACCAGGCTGGCTCGCGAGGGGCGGAGATATCAAGGCAAGGGGCGCCTCGTGAGGTTCCTGTGACGCAAGCCATGACAACCAGGGCCAGGCGGGCGCCAACACGCGTAGTGTCCTCGCTTCCTCTTTGGTGTTAAAGAGGCAAGCGCAGGCACGGTGTCCCGAGGCGTCAAGCAAAGGTTTCCGTATCGGTGCAACAAGACCAAGACCAGCAGGACGGTAGGACGGACATCGCCATGGAGCCCAAGACAGCGTCAGCATCAGAGCCTTTGGCAGGCGAAGACCATCTTTTGTCAGGATAGCTTGTACTAGCTGCCCCCTTCAAATTGGCCATTGTGGGATCCCTTCCCGCCTAATATTTTGGAAGAGGACCCGTGCCTCTATAAATAGGGCTCGCCACCACCATAGCCAGGGATCGGCTCATCGAGAGATGCAAGGCTCATCTCATCTTGGACCGGATCCTTTCCACCAAGGCCACACACAAACTCACCAAGCACGAGAGCACCTCTCCTTTGGAGGTTGTTCTTCCCTTGTAACTGTTCATCCTCATCCCAAGAGGCAATGCACGACACCACACTGGAGTAGGGTATTACACCACATCGGTGGCCCGAACCAGTATAAATCTCGTGTCCCTTTGCCCTGCGAGTTCGACGAGCTAAGCCTTGAGATTGCGGTGAGGGCGTTAGCTAGTGGGAGGAGAGATCTTCGTGCGCACCCTAGTGTTCGAACCTCAAGGGTTTTGCCCAATCACGAAATCCGCAGTCACTAGCATCACACATAATTTCAAAAGGAAAGTTCCAATTAGGTGGTTGAACAATAGGTGCATAGGTTAAGTCTTTCTTAAGTATTTCAAAGGCTTCTACACAATCATAATTAAAAACAAATGGAACATATTTTTGCAAAAGATTAGTAAGAGGCCTCAAAATTTTGTAGAAGTCTTTAATAAACCTTCTATAAAAACTAGCATGACTAAGAAAAATTCTTGTACCTTTCATATCTTTAGGACATGGCATTTCTAAATTGCATCAACCTTAGCTTTATCTACCTTAATACCTCTTTTAGAAATTTTATGCCCAAGGACAGTACCTTCATTCACCATAAAGTGGCACTTCTCCCCATTCAAGATAAGATTTGTTTATTCACATCTCTGCAAAACTCAATCAAGGTTGCTCTATAAATCATCAAGAGAAGTCCCATAGACAGAAAAATCATCCATGAATACCTCAACAATCTTTTCATAAAAATCAAAGAATATAGTAGTCATACATCTTTGAAAGGTAGTAGGTGCATTGCATAAACCAAAAGGCATACGTCTATAAGCATATCCAAAGGACAAGTAAAAGTGGGTTTCTCCTGATCCTCTTGTGATACAGGTATTTGAGAAAAACCAGAATAACCATCTAGCAAGCAGATGTGTGTATGCTTAGACAATCTCTCTAACATTTGATCAACAAAAGGCAAGGGGTAATGATATTTTCTAGTAGCTTTATTTAATTTCCAGAAATAAATTACCATCCTATAACCAGTCGATAAATTCATTTTTATCATTAGGAATAACATTAATGCCTCCTTTCTTAGGGACATGATGAACGGGTCTTACCCATCTACTATTAGCTATGGGATAAATTATATATGCTTCCAGATGCTTTAATATTTTAGTTCTTACCACATCCTACATCTTAGGATTCAACCATCGTTGATGATCAACAACTGGCTTAGCATCAGGCTCCATATTAATCTTGTGCTGACATAGAGTGGGACTAATGCCCTTAAGATCATCAAGAGTATATCCAATAGCTGCATGGTGCTTCCTCAGAGTTTTAAGTAATCTCTTTTCTTCATGCTCTGAAAGGTTAGCTCTAATAATAACATGATATATCTTATTTTCATCAAGATAAGCATATTTCAATGTGTCTCATAGTTGCTTTAATTCAAACACGGGATCACTCTTAGGTGCAAGAGGGTCTCCAAGACTTTCAACTGGCAAGTTATGTTTAAGGATAGGTACTTGTTTGAATAATATATCATCTATTGCATTCCTATCATTCATATGCATATCATTTTCATGGTCTAGCAAATATTGTTCTAAAGAATCGGTAGGAGGAGGAACAATAGAAGCAAGACTAATAATTTCATCATTACAAGACAATTCTTTTACATGAGTTTGTCTATGAAACTTAGAAAAATTGAACTCATGAGATACATCACCAAATTTAACTCTAATCTTCTCTTTAACACAATCAATTTTAGCATTAACAGTATTCATGAAAGGTGTACCAAATATAATGGGACAAAAAATTTGTTATTGTGAACCAAGTACTAAGAAAACATTAGGGTATTTGATCTTTCCACACAAGACTTCAACATCTCGAACAATCCCAAGCGGTGAAATAGTATCTCTATTTGCTAGCTTAATAGTAACGTCAATATCTTCAATCTCAGCAGGTGCAATATCATTCATAGTTTATCGATATAGAGTAGACGGAATGGCATTAACACTAGCACCCATATCACATAAACCATGTGTGGCACCCCGGCTCAGAGCAACCGGTTTACCCTGCATTGCCAGCTCAGAGACCATGTCTTCTGGCAACACACAACATCTTGGTACAGAAAACTGTTGGGTAACGTAGCAGAAATTCAAAAATTTTCCTACGTAACACCAAGATCTATCTATGGAGAGACCAGCAACGAGTAGAAAGGGGAGTGCATCTACATACCCTTGTAGATCGCTAAGCGGAAGCGTTCAAGTGAACGGGGTTGATGGAGTCGTACTCGTCGTGATTCAGATCACCGATGATCAAGTGCCGAACGGACGGCACCTCCGCGTTCAACACACGTACAGACCGGTGACGTCTCCCACGCCTTGATCCAGCAAGGAGAGAGGGAGAGGTTGAGGAAGACTCCATCCAACAGCAGCACAACGGCGTGGTGGTGGTGGAGGAGCGTGGCAATCCCGCAGGGCTTCGCCAAGCACCATGGGAGAAGAGGAGGAGAACTTGGGAGAGAGAGAGGGGCTGCACCAAAGGCATAAGGTCTGTTTGGGAGGCCCTCCTACCCCACTATATATAGGGATCCCAAGGGGGGGGGGGTGCGCCAGCCCCTAGGAGATCCAATCTCCAAGGGGGCGGCGGCCAGGGGAGGAGTCCTCCCCCCCCAAGGCACCTAGGAGGTGCCTTCCCCTGCTGGGACTCTTCCTTTAGGGTTTCCCCAGGCGCATGGGCCTCTTGGGGCTGGTGCCCTTGGCCCATGTAGGCCAAGGCGCACCCCCTACAGCCCATGTGGCCCCCCGGGGCAGGTGGCCCCACCCGGTGGGCCCCCGGGACCCTTCCGGTGGTCCCGGTACAATACCGATGACCCCGAAACTTGTCCCGATGGCCGAAACAGGACTTCCTATATATAACTCTTTACCTCCGGACCATTCCGGAACTCATCGTGACGTCCGGGATCTCATCCGGGACTCCGAACAACATTCGGTAACCACATACAAGCTTCCTTTATAACCCTAGCGTCATCGAACCTTAAGTGTGTAGACCCTACGGGTTCGGGAGACATGCAGACATGACCGAGACGTTCTCCGGTCAATAACCAACAGCGGGATCTGGATACCCATGTTGGCTCCCACATGTTCCATGATGATCTCATCGGATGAACCACGATGTCAAGGACTTAATCAATCCCGTATTCAATTCCCTTTGTCTATCGGTATGTTACTCGCCCGAGATTCGATCGTCGGTATCCAATACCTTGTTCAATCTCGTTACCGGCAAGTCACTTTACTCGTTCCGTAACACATCATACCGTGATCAAATCCTTGGTCACATTGCGCATATGATGATGTCCTACCGAGTGGGCCCAGAGATACCTCTCCGTTTACACGGAGTGACAAATCCCAGTCTCGATCCGCATAAAACAATAGATACTTTCGGAGATACCTGTAGTGCACCTTTATAGTCACCCAGTTACGTTGTGACGTTTGATACACCCAAAGCACTCCTACGGTATCCAGGAGTTACACGATCCCATGGTCAAAGGAAGAGATACTTGACATTGGCAAAGCTCTAGCAAACGAACTACACGATCTTTGTGCTATGCTTAGGATTGGGTCTTGTCCATCACATCATTCTCCTAATGATGTGATCCCGTTATCAACGACATCCAATGTCCATAGCCAGGAAACCATGACTATCTGTTGATCACAACGAGCTAGTCAACTAGAGGCTCACTAGGGACATATTGTGGTCTATGTATTCACACGTGTATTACGATTTCCGGATAATACAGTTATAGCATGAATAAAAGACAATTATCATGAACAAGGAAATATAATAATAACACTTTTATTATTGCCTCTAGGGCATATTTCCAACAGTCTCCCACTTGCACTAGAGTCAATAATCTAGTTCACATCGCCATGTGATTAACACTCACAGGTCACATCGCCATGTGACTAATACCCAAGAGTTTACTAGAGTCAGTAGTCTAGTTCACATCACTATGTGATTAACACTCAATGAGTTTTATGTTTGATCATGTTGCTTGTGAGAGAGGTTTTAGTCAACGGGTCTGAACCTTTCAGATCCGTGTGTGCTTTACAAATCTCTATGTCATCTCCTAGATGCAGCTACCACGCTCTATTTGGAGCTATTCCAAATAACTGTTCTACTTGGAGCTATTCTAAATTGTTGCTCCATTATATGTATCCGGTCTCTCTACTCAGAGATATCCGGATAGGTGTTTAGCTTGTATTGACGTAACCCTTTACGACGAACTCTTTTACCACCTCCATAACCGAGAAAATTCCTTAGTCCACTAGTTACTAAGGGTAACTTTGACCGCTGTCTGTGAGCCATTCTTGGATCACTCTTGTACCCCTTGACTGACTCATGGCAAGGCACACTTCAGGTGCGGTACACAGCACAGCATACTGAAGAGCCTACGTTTTAAGCATAGGGGACGACCTTCGTCCTTTCTCTCTATTCTGCCGTGGTCGAGCTTTAAGTCTTAACTTCGTACCTTACAACTCAGGCAAGAACTTCTTCTTTGACTGATCCATCTTGAACACCTTCAAGATCATGTCAAGGTATGTGCTCATTTGAAAGTACCATTAAGCGTTTTGATCTATCCTTATAGATCTTGATGCTCAATGCTCAAGCAGCTTAATCCAGGCTTTCCATTGAAAAACACTTTCAAAATAACCCTATATGCTTTCCAGAAATTCTACGTCATTTCTGATCAACAATATGTCAACAACATATACTCATCAGAAATTCTATAGTGCTCCCACTCACTTCTTTGGAAATACAAGTTTCTCATAAACTTTGTACAAACCCAAAATCTTTGATCATCATCAAAGCATACATTCCAACTCCGAGATGCTCACTCCAGTCCTTAGAAGGATCGCTGGAGCTAGCATACCTTTTAGCATCCTTAGGATCGACAAAAAACTTTCTGATTGTATTACATACAACCTTTCCTCACGAAAACTGGTAAGGAAACTCGTTTTAATATCCATCTGCCAGATTTCATAAATACAGCTAATGCTAACATGAATCCGACGGACTTAAGCATCGCTACGGATGAGAAAATCTCATCGTAGTCAACTCCTTGAACTTGTGAAATTTTTTTTGCCACAAGTCGAGCTTCATGGATGGTGACATTACCATCCACGCCCGTCTTCTTCTTAAAGATCCATTTATCTTAATGGCTTGCCGATCATCGGGCAAGTCCACCAAAGTCCATGGATCCGTTCTCGGATTTTATGGCCTCGAGCCATTTATCGGAATCCGGGCCCACCATCGCTTCTCCATAGCTCGTAGGTTCATTGTTGTCTAGCAACATGACCTTCAAGACAGGATTACGTACCACTCTGAAGTAGTACGCATCCTTGTCATCCCACGAGGTTTGGGAGTGACTTGATCCGAAGTTTCATGATCAATATCATAAGCTTCCACTTCAATTGGTGTAGGTGCCACAGGAACAACTCCCTGTGCCCTGTCACACACTAGTTGAAGAGACGGTTCAATAACCTCATCAAGTCTCCACCATCCTCCCACTCAATTCTTTCGAGAGAAACTTTTCCTCGAGAAAGGACCCGATTTTAGAAACAATCCTTTATTGCTTTCGGATCTGAGTTAGGAGGTATACCCAACTGTTTTGGGTGTCCTATGAAGATGCATTTTGTCCGCTTTGGGTTCGAGCTTATCAAGCTGAAACTTTTTCACATAAGCGTCGCAGCCCCAAACCTTTAAGAAACAACAACTTAGGTTTCTCTAAACCATAATTCATACGGTGTCATCTCAACGGAATTACGTGGTGCCCTATTTAAAGTGAATGTGGTTGTCTCTAATGCCTAACCCATGTACGATAGTGGTAATCCAATAAGAGACATCATGGTACGCACCATATCCAATAGGGTGCAACTATGATGTTCGGACACACCATCACACTATGGTGTTCCAGGCGGTATTAATTGCGAAACAATTTCCACAATGTCTTAATTGTGTGCCAAAACTCGTAACTCAGATACTCATCTCTATGATCTTATCATAGACATTTTATCCTCTTGTCACGATGATCTTCAACTTTACTCTGAAATTACTTGAACCATTCAATAATTCAGACTTGTGTTTCATCAAGTAAATATATTCAACATCTACTTGAATCATCTGTGAAGTAAGAACATAATGATATTCACTGCATGCCTCAGCACTCATTGGACTACACACATCAAAATGTGTTACTTCCAACAAGTTGCTATCTTGTTCCATCTTACTGAAACCGAGGATTTTCAGTCATCTTGCCCATGTGGTATGATTTGCATATCTCAAGTGATTCAAAATCAAGTGAGTTCAAACGATCCATTTGCATGGAGTTTCTTCATGCATATATACCAATAGACATGGTTCGCATGTCTCAAACTTTTCAAAAATGAGTGAGTCCAAAGATCCATCAACATGGAGCTTCTTCATGCATTTTATACCGATATGACTTACGTGGCAGTGCCACAAATAGGTGGTACTATCATTACTATCTTTTGGCATGAACATGTGTATCACTACGATCGAGATTTCAATGAACCATTCATTTTAGGTGCAAGACCATTGAAGGTATTATTCAAATAAATAGAGTAACCATTATTCTCTTTAAATGAATAACCGTATTGCGATAGACATA
This sequence comes from Triticum dicoccoides, assembly GCF_002162155.2. Classification (NCBI taxonomy): domain Eukaryota; kingdom Viridiplantae; phylum Streptophyta; class Magnoliopsida; order Poales; family Poaceae; genus Triticum; species Triticum dicoccoides. The sequence continues at coordinate 74,442,578 of NC_041384.1, forward strand.
ATCCAATCATGTCTATGCTCAACGCAAACACCAAATCCCGATGGTAGAGGGAGCGTGCGATGCTTGATCATATCAACATTGGAAACACTTCCAACACATATCGTCAGCTCACCTTTAGCTAGTCTCCGTTTATGCCGTAGCTTTTATTTCGAGTTACTAACACTTAGCAACCGAACCAGTATCCAATACCCTGGTGCTACTAGGAGTACTAGTAAAGTACACATTAACATAATGTATATCCAATATACTTCTATCGACCTTGCCAGCCTTCTCATCTACCAAGTATCTAGGGTAATCCTGCTCCAGTGGTTGTTCCCTTTATTACAGAAGCACTTAGTCTCAGGTTTGGGTTCAATCTCGGGTTTCTTCATTGGTGCAGCAGCTGATTTGCCGTTTCATGAAGTATCCCTTCTTTCCCTTGCCCTTCTTGAAACTAGTGGTTTCATCAACCATCAACAATTGATGCTCCTTCTTGATTTCTACTTTCGCGGTGTCAAACATCGCGAATACCTCAAGGATCATCATATCTATCCCTGATATGTTATAGTTCATCACGAAGCTCTAGCAGCTTGGCGGCAATGACTTTGGAGAAACTATCACTATTTCATCTGGAAGATCAACTCCCACTTGATTCAAGTGATTGTTGTACTCAGACAATCTGAGCACAAGCTCAACGATTGAGCTTTTCTCCCTTAGTTTGCAGGTTAAGAAAATCGCCGGAGGTCTTATACCTCTTGACGTGGGCACGAGCCTGAAATCCCAATTTCAGCCCTCGAAACATCTCATATGTTCCGCGACGTTTCGAAAACGTCTTTGGTGCCTCTACTTAAACCATTTAACTGAACTATCACGTAGTTATCAAAACGTGTATGTTTGATGTTCGAAACATCCACAAACGATGTTTGGGGTTCAGCACACTAAGCGGTGCATTAAGGACATAAGCGTTCTAGTGTCCGCATAATCGCTACTGTCAACTTTCAACTATATTTTCTCTAGGAACATATCTAAAACAGTAGAACTAAAGCGCGAGCTACGACATAATTTGCAAAAGGTCTTTTGACTATGTTCAGGATAATTAAGTTCATCTTATGAACTCCCACTCAGATAGACATCCCTCTAGTCATCTAAGTGATTACATGATCCAAGTCAAACTAGGCCGTGTCCGATCATCACGTGAGACGGACTAGTCATCATCGGTGAACATCTTCATGTTGATCGTATCTACTATACGACTCATGCTCGACCTTTCGGTCTCCGTGTTCCGAGGCCATGTCTGCACATGCTAGGCTCGTCAAGTTAACCCTAAGTGTTTTTGCTGTGTAAAACTGTCTTACACCCGTTGTATGTGAACGTAAGAATCCATCACACCCGATCATCACGTGGTGCTTAGAAGCGATGAACTGTAGCAACGGTGCACAGTTAGGGGAGAACACTTCTTGAAATTTTGTAAGGGATCATCTTATTTACTACCGTCGTCCTAAGTAAACAAGATGCATAAACATGATAAACATCACATGCAATCAAATAGTGACATGATATGGCCAATATCATTTTGCTCCTTTTGATCTTCATCTTCGGGGCTCCATGATCATCATCGTCACTGGCATGACACCATGATCTCCATCATCATGATCTCCATCATCGTGTCTTCATGAAGTTGTCACGCCAACGACTACTTCTACTTCTATGGCTAACGCGTTTAGCAATAAAGTAAAGTAAGTTACATGGCGTTCTTCAATGACACGCAGGTCATACAAAAAATAAAGACAACTCCTATGGCTCCTGCCGGTTGTCATACTCATCGACATGCAAGTCGTGAATCCTATTACAAGAACATGATCAATCTCATACATCACATATCATTCATCACATTCTTCTGGCCATATCACATCACAAAGCATACCCTGCAAAAACAAGTTAGACGTCCTCTAATTGTTGTTGCATGTTTTACGTGGCTGCTATGGGTTTCTAGCAAGAACGTTTCTTACCTACGCAATACCACAACGTGATATGCCAATTGCTATTTACCCTTCATAAGGACCCTTTTCATCGAATCCGTTCCGACTAAAGTGGGAGAGACTGGCACCCGCTAGCCACCTTATGCACCAAGTGCATGTCAATCGGTGGAACCTGTCTCACGTAAGAGTACGTGTAAGGTCGGTCCGGGCCGCTTCATCCCACAATACCATCGAAACAAGATTGGACTAGTAACGGTAAGCATATTGAACAACATCAACGCCCACAACTACTTTGTGTTCTACTCGTGCAAAGAATCTACGCAATAAACCTGGCTCTGATACCACTATTGGGTAACGTAGCAGAAATTCAAAAAATTTCCTATGTAACACCAAGATATATCTATGGAGAGACCAGCAACGAGTAGAAAGGGGAGTGCATCTACATACCCTTGTAGATCGCTAAGCGGAAGCGTTCAAGTGAACGGGGTTGATGGAGTCGTACTCGTCGTGATTCAGATCACCGATGATCAAGTGCCGAACGGACGGCACCTCCGCGTTCAACACACGTACAGCCCGGTGACGTCTCCCACGCCTTGATCCAGCAAGGAGAGAGGGAAAGGTTGAGGAAGACTCCATCCAACAGCAGCACAACGGCGTGGTGGTGGTGGAGGAGCGTGGCAATCCCGCAGGGCTTCGCCAAGCACCATGGGAGAAGAGGAGGAGAACTTGGGAGAGAGAGAGGGGCTGCACCAAAGGCATAAGGTCTGTTTGGGAGGCCCTCCTACCCCACTATATATAGGGATCCCAAGGGGGGGCGCGCCAGCCCCTAGGAGATCCAATCTCCAAGGGGGCGGCGGCCAGGGGAGGAGTCCTCCCCCCCCAAGGCACCTAGGAGGTGCCTTCCCCTGCTGGGACTCTTCCTTTAGGGTTTCCCCAGGCGCATGGGCCTCTTGGGGCTGGTGCCCTTGGCCCATGTAGGCCAAGGCGCACCCCCTACAGCCCATGTGGCCCCCCGGGGCAGGTGGCCCCACCCGGTGGGCCCCCGGGACCCTTCCGGTGGTCCCGGTACAATACCGATGACCCCGAAACTTGTCCCGATGGCCGAAACAGGACTTCCTATATATAAATCTTTACCTCCGGACCATTCCGGAACTCCTCGTGACGTCCGGGATCTCATCCGGGACTCCGAACAACATTCGGTAACCACATACAAGCTTCCTTTATAACCCTAGCGTCATCGAACCTTAAGTGGGTAGACCCTACGGGTTCGGGAGACATGCAGACATGACCGAGACGTTCTCCGGTCAATAACCAACAGCGGGATCTGGATACCCATGTTGGCTCCCACATGTTCCACGATGATCTCATCGGATGAACCACGATGTCAAGGACTTAATCAATCCCGTATTCAATTCCCTTTGTCTATCGGTATGTTACTTGCCCGAGATTCGATCGTCGGTATCCAATACCTTGTTCAATCTCGTTACCGGCAAGTCACTTTACTCGTTCCGTAACACATCATCCCGTGATCAACTCCTTGGTCACATTGCGCATATGATGATGTCCTACCGAGTGGGCCCAGAGATACCTCTCCGTTTACACGGAGTGACAAATCCCAGTCTCGATCCGCATAAAACAATAGATACTTTCGGAGATACCTGTAGTGCACCTTTATAGTCACCCAGTTACGTTGTGACGTTTGATACACCCAAAGCACTCCTACGGTATCCAGGAGTTACACGATCCCATGGTCAAAGGAAGAGATACTTGACATTGGCAAAGCTCTAGCAAACGAACTACACGATCTTTGTGCTATGCTTAGGATTGGGTCTTGTCCATCACATCATTCTCCTAATGATGTGATCCCGTTATTAACGACATCCAATGTCCATAGCCAGGAAACCATGACTATCTCTTGATCACAACGAGCTAGTCAACTAGAGGCTCACTAGGGACATATTGTGGTCTATGTATTCACACGTGTATTACGATTTCCGGATAATACAGTTATAGCATGAATAAAAGACAATTATCATGAACAAGGAAATATAATAATAACACTTTTATTATTGCCTCTAGGGCATATTTCCAGAAAAAACAACCACTTTGTTGACGCTAGCGGATCAAAGTTTACATTACAACAGGTAGCGAGGCCAAGCGGCACACACGGTGCGGTTGAACAATATGTACATTATTTAGTGGACATAAAGGCCTCGATCATAACAACTACGTGGCAGCGGAACAACGTCGTAGCGGAAGATCCATAGCATAGGGACACCGATGTGGACACGATCTAGACTCGGATAGCACTCCTCTCCAACAAGGCTTTTCTGAAATCTGGCATGACACGCCAGGTCAGTACATTGAATGTACTTGCAAGTGCACAACATACATAAACATAATGACTAACAATATCATGATATTTAACCAATTATCAATAATGCAACAATATATTCAACATGTTGTGATCATATTCTTGTGAGAAAAAAATTCCTCTTACCAACGGTGATCACTTCCTGGATCACCACCGTACCAACCTCAAAATCTTAACCATGAATATCTCGTGATTCTTTCGGCGATCACAACCTCGACCCATACTAGGTCTAAAACAATGATCCTTCCGACGATCACAACCACGACCAACACTTGGTCATGTCCAACCCGATGGCCTTCCCGCCATCCTCAACAGTGCAGAGTTTAGAACATAGTGTGCAAGTTTTATTAAATGTTGACCCATGGTATGACCTACTTTTGAGCGTGTCCGTAACCGTGGACTCGGCTATCAATAGATTAATACACTCTGTAGAGGTAGCGCACTGTACCCACACCACGGAACCCATGTCCTCGTACTCCCATTCGGGTGGACCAATGACATTCCGATGAAACCACTCCATTGCCATGACACTCTCTCGGCCACTCCGGCCCACTCCCAACTGGGCTAGTCCTGGGTGGCCCCGTGTCTACCAAAGACACAACGACCACCGTCGTGGCCAAAACGTCCCTCACGGGGACCGTCCCTCACAGGGACCGGTATCAAAAATCTCAACAACGGGCACACAAGTTTATGTATGCTTACCGGGCCAGGGTACCGCATGCCCATAACCTTCACTGGTTGGAGGCACCAACCAGAGGTATGACAATGGACCGAATAAAGGCCTTCCCATACAGGAAAATGTGGTTGCACTAGGAAAAACTCGATTCAGTGGCACCATGACCCAGTCAACGATATATTCAAGTTGTATTATTATCAGGTTCAACTTAAATTGAAAATAACCGGTGTCATAGTATGCCATGAAGTGCAACAATAACATATGCATCACATATTAATGGAAAAGACTGAGTCAACTATATCCACACTAAGCATAACCATCAACAACTCTTGACACTCCTCTAGTCAAGATTAAACCTGACATTAAACATAATCTTTTCTAACAAGCTTTATCATTTTTCTCATGCAAGAGAAATAACTTCAATTAATACTTATATCCATAACCATATTATTTCTTCCATAGCAAAAATTAATTCTAGTCTATTTATCAACTTAGTTAGCTTTAAACTTTCTTTAACACAAGCATATTAACTTGAACAAGCATTAACAGAATATGAATAACACAACAATGATCTATATGCATGGATTAAACAATTCATTCAAGTAGGAAAATCACAAATATTGCAATGGCACCATGAACATGTTGCTGTGGCTTGCCTTAGTGCAGATGAGGTTCACAAGCCTCCTGGTGATCCTCAAGACAAGCTTCACTATTCTGAAAACAATTACAAACACAAAAAGAAATCATCAAGAACCCTTCTGAAAATCACCATAAAATCTTGGCAGTAGGGAAAAATCCCATTTTTGGTGAGCTGCTAGATTTCTTTGCAAAGAACACAATGCAAAAAGAATCAATCCATTTGGACTTATGGTTGAAAAGTTATAGTTGTTTGAAGCTCTCTAGATAAATATGAATT
>NC_041384.1:74448757-74493582 GCF_002162155.2 Triticum dicoccoides
AGCCTCAAGGTGCCACCACTCGTACCGCTTCACGCACGTACTGAGTGGCTGACTAGCGGGCCCCACTAGTCAGATGAGGGGGAGAGGGGAAAGGAGACAGGGGCGACGCGGCTTTGCCGGAGCAAATGCCGGCGACGAGGGCTCCTTGGCGAAAACGAGAGAGAGGAGACTGAGGCGCACCTCACGGGGACCGGTACCAAAAATCTCAACAACGGGCACATAAGGTTAGGTCTGCTTACAGGGCCAGGGTATCTCACGCCCATAACCTTCCCTGGTTGGAGGCACCGACTAGAGGCATGACAACGGACCGAATAAAGGCCTTCCCATACAGGCAAATGTGGTTGCACTGGGGAAAACTCGATTCAGTGGCAGCATGACCCGGTCAATGATATATTCAAGTTGTATTATTATCAGGTTCAAATTAAATTGAAAATAACCGGTGTCATAGTATGCCATGAAGTGCAACAATAACATATGCATCACATATTAACGGAAAAGACTAAGTCAACTATATCCACACTAAGCATAACCATCAACAACTCTTGACACTCCTCTGGTCAAGATTAAACCTCACATTAAACAGAATCTTTTCTAACAAGTTTTATCATTTTTCTCATGCAAGAGAAATAACTTCAATTAATTACTTATATCCATAACCATATTATTTCTTCCATAGCAAAAATTAATTCTAGTCTCTTTATCAACTTAGTTAGCTTTAAACTTTATTTAACACAAGCATATTAACTTGAACATGCACTTAACAGAATATGAATAACACAACAATGATCTAAATGCATGGATTAAATCATTCATTCAAGTAGGAAAATCACAAATATTGCAATGGCACCATGAAAATGTTGATGTGGCTTGCCTTAGTGTGGATGAGGTTCACAAGCCTCCCGGTGATCCTCAAGACAAGCTTCACTGCTCTGAAAACAATTACAAACACAAAAAGAAATCATCAAGAACCCTTCTTAAAATCACCATACAATCTAGACAGCAGGGGAGAATCCCATTTTTGGTGAGCTGCTAGATTTCTTTGCAAAGAACACAATGAAAAAAGAATCAATTCATTTGGACTTATGGTTGAAAAGTTATAGTTGTTTGAAGATCTCTAGATAAATATGAATTTGAATTTAAATAAACAGAGTGGAGGGGGGGTGACGTCGAAGGCGTAAAGCCTCGGGGCGCCACCACTCGTACCGCTTCGCGCGCGTACTGAGTGGCTAACTAGCGGGCCCTGCTAGTCAGATGAGGTGGAGAGGGGAAACGAGACAGGGGCGGCACGGCTTCGCCGGAGCAAACGTCAGTGATGAGGGCTCCTTCGCCAAAACAAGAGGGACGGATCGAGAGAGGAGACTGAGGTGCACCTGCCCATACCTGTAGAGTAGCTAGGGGTGGTCGGACGGTGTCGGAATCTTCCTCTCTAGTGGAGACAGGAAGCAGAGCTCGCCGGAGACGAAGACGATAACGAGCAGAGGCGACTCCAGGGGATCCAACCGGGCGGAACGGCACCACCGTAGAGTGGCGGAGGCCCTGGAAGGATTTCCCAAGCCTGGGAGAGGCCGGAGCTACGGGGACGACCCGAGGGGATCGCCGGCGAGCTCGAGCTCGGGGACAGCGTCCCGCGGCCTGCCCGGCCGGGTTACGGTCCTCTACTAGGTTGTGGAGTGTGTGGAAGTGGTGGATGATGCTCGAGGAGGCTGGGGGAGGGCTCTATTTATAGCCGAGCGTAGAGGGGGGTTCGGGCTCTGCCCGTGGACACTTGGACATGGCGCCCGACGATGAGCGGCGTCAGTGAGAGAGGGAGAAGGAGACGGAGCTCACGCGGGGACTGTGGGTGAACGGGGACGAGCACAGGGGCACTGGGGTGACGGCGAGCACGGTGCACAACACACTGTTTCGTTGGCCGGACCGTGCCCGTGCTCGCTGCGGCGAGCTCCGTCGTCGGCGAGTGCCAGGGGAGAGTTAATGGGGCTAAGACAAAGATGGTGGTGAGATTTGGCACACTTAGGCAGGCGGGGAAGCGAGCATGCGATCAACAGAGGCTCGGGCCCATCGCAGAGCATGTCAGTCGCATGCCAGCACGCCTGGATGAACGCGGTCACCGCGTGAACTCTGACCTCATGCCGATCTAAGCCCAAACTTCATGTCTGGCATGTTGTTCATGGTAGTTTTGAATGTTACCATGCTTTGGTTTGGATCCAGACGCAGTAGAAAAGATTTCACAAGGCAAGTAAGTTTCTGATCAGTAACTCTGAGAGCTTACTGTGGCCAAATGGCTGGGAGTTGGGAGCTGAGTTTTGGAGGGTAGCAATCATCTACTAAGGTGATGATGCACAAGAAAAATCAGCCCCAAAGGAGCAAGTAAAATAGTAGTTGCTGTAGAAACTACCATTTCTGTCCAGAACAGAAAATATTTTCTGTAGCAAAAATATTCCAAAAAGACATGCAATATTTTTGCTCAGGAAGGTGCACTAGGGTTCCAAGAATATTTGTGAATTTTCTCAGATTTTTGTGGGAAAGAAAAAATGGGGTTGCTTTGGAGCACATTGATCTAGCTAGGGTTTAAGAGAGGGAAATGAATATTTTTCATTAAGGAAAAATATTCGAAATATTATTTTGAGATGAACCAGAGGGTAAATGGTGGTTAGATAGGGAAATGGGACACTTGGGTGAAAGCCAAGGGGTACCCAAGTGTTTTAGTCCATATGAAAAGATTCAAAAACTCCAAATTTCAAAATCAAATCACTGAAAATCAGGCAAATAAAGGAGGGCAAAAACCAAGCTGTCACACTATGATAGCAATGATCTCCAATTTTAACAAAAACAACAGGCATGCCCACTACGGGTTTATTCTTATCTAGCATTTCACGTTCATTTCTAACGGGTTTAGCAATTCTAGCAACATCATCGCAAAAATAAATCACATGCCCATCAATATTATCAACCAAGAGATCTTTAAGCATGCAATATTAGGTTCAACTTTAATCCGATTAGAGGTTCTAGGTGTTCTAATATTACTTTTATTAACCACAATTTTAGCTTTACCATGTTCCTTAATCCTAACGGGAAAAGGGGATTTCTTAATATAAGTAGTAGGCACAACTATATCAACATTGTAAACGATTGTTTCATCTTTAGCTATAATGGGTTCCTCAATTATTTCCTCAATAGGTGGATGATACTTAAACCACTTCTCCTTAGGGAGATCAACATGAGTAGAAAAGATTCACAAAATGTAGCTACTATCTCAGAGTCAAGTATATTTAGTACTAAACTTATGAAAAGCATCAGTTTCCATAAAAGATTTAACACAATCAAACTCAAGATTTATACCTGACTCTTTACCTTTGTCGAATTCCCAATATTTAGAGTTGTGTTTAATTCTTTTCAAGAGATTCCACTTAAATTCAATAGTATTCTTCATAAAAGAACCAGCAGAAGAAGAATTGAGCATCATCGATCATTATGAGAAAGCCGAACATAAAAATTCTGAATAATAATTTCTCTTGGGATCTCATGATTGGGGCATGTGTGCATCATGTAATTAAGCCTCCCCCAAGCTTGAGCGATACATTCTCCTTCACGGTGCCAAAAATTATATATATAATTCTGATCACGACGAACCAGATGCATGTGATAAAATTTCTGATGAAATACCAATTTCGGCTGGTTCGAATCCCATGTTCCAGTATCATCCAATATCATATACCATGTCGAGGCCTTCCCCTCCGAAGATAAAGGGAATACCTTCTTCTTAAATCCATCCTCGGGTAAACCTGCAAGCTTAAACAATCCACAAATTTCATCTATATATATCAAGTGCATATCAGGATGTACCATTCCATCTCCCGCATAAGGATTAGCTAGCAGTTTCTCTAACATACCGGAAGGAATCTCATAGTAAATATTTTCAGTAGGTTCAGTAGGTTGAGGAGCTACTCTTATTGCTTCCAGTCGAGGTGAAGATACACCCAACAAACCCCTCAAAGGATTACTTTCCATAGTGAAAGTGATAGTAAATTTCAGCACTCAGTATAAATGTTTACTTACCAAAGGCGCTTCACTCACTGACAATGTGCCAGAAAAGAGTCTTGATGTCCCACAAGTATAGGGGATCAATCATAGTCTTTTCCATAAGTAAGAGTGTCAAACCCAATGAGGAGTTGGAAGAAACGACAAGCGGCTTTTGGCAAGGTATTTTCTGCAAGCACTGAAATTATCGGTAACATATAGTTTGATAGCAAGGTAATTCGTAACAAGTGACAGCTAACGATAGTAACAAAGGTGAAGCAAGGTATCCCAATCCTTTTTATATCAAAGGACAAGCCATAATTTTCTATTATAGCAAGCAAAGCGTTCTTGAGGACACATGGGAATTCATCTAGTCACTTTCATCATGTTTATTTGATTCGCGTTCGCTACTTTGATAATTTGATATGTGGGTGGATTGGTTCTTGGGTGCTATTCTTACTTCAACAAGCCTCGCAATTATGATTACCCCCTCTCGCAGGCACACTACCGCAGGATGCTGCTAACACGACACTACGATCAGAGACCCTTCAACGAAACTGTGTGTGATGCTATAATCACAAACGGTGGTGTAAAAAACCGTCAAAAAAGGTGCAAAACATTTGCGATGGAGGATGCATCAAACACGGTTCAGATTTTAGTTGCGTGTGCGATGCAGGGCATATGGTTCATCTCAATTAAGTGTTTGCGATGAGGAGGAACAAAAGAAACGGGCAGCCAGATGAAGGTGTGTGCGATGTACAGCATATAGTTCACTCGGATGAACTGTTTGTGATTAGGCAACACAATGGAAACGGTCAACCAGATCAAACGTGTGTGCGATATACGACATGCGGTTCACTCGGATGAACTGTTTGCGTTGAGACATGAGAACAGAAATGGTTCAAATGAACAAGATGTGTGTGATACGCGGCAAACATGTATGTAATCAGAAATGTGTGTGAATACCGATAATAACATAGACGATTACTGCTAATAAGACGTGTGTGTTGTGCGATGGGATTGCATACAGAACAACATCATATACATATATATACACACTTATAAGGACATGCTTGCACAACCAAATTAAACATCCACTTACATAGGTGGCTACTACAACCATGACATTTGCACACACCAAAGTAAACTATTACATGCATAATTACATAGGTGGCTACTACACACATGACATTTCCACACACCAATAAAGTAAACTATATATTACATGCATGATTAGCTAGCATAAACGATCAGCTGATCATCATCTACATCTTGTGACGCTTGCTCTGCTTGTGGGTCGATCCGGGCTCGTCGATTTGGGTAAAGAGGCACTTCCTCATGTCAACGATCCTCTTGTGCATCTCGTAGCATGTGTACACGCTCTTGGCCGCAAAATTGAGGTGTGGTTCATCAAGGTGCCGCATCCAGGCCCCGTGCCAGGATACGAGACTTGTTCTCTGGGCATCATGCTTCATCTTTTTGTAGTAGGGGTCGATGATGGCCGGGGCGACTTCGACCAGGGAGTCCTTCTTCGCGCTTCCCCAGACCTTGTAGTGGTCACGGATTTCGACAAGGTTCCTGCAGGCCAAGCCTGTAACACTGAGCGCTTTTACATTGTTGGTGGTTTCCACCATGGCGAACTTGTAGTCAGTGTTGTTGACAAACCTATTGAAACGGTCGCAAGGTTCTTTAGCCATGCAGTAGTGCTAGATGAGGACATGATGGCGCACACACAACTGGGCAACGACAACCTTCCGATCTATGCCGGGACGACCGTCGGTGTACTGGAGGTTGATGCCGACCACCTTGTACTTGTCTCCAGCAAGCAACTACTCAGCGCTGTTGATGTAGTCGTCCACCACGGCCGGGTCGATGGTATACACCACCAAGAGATCCATCTCCCTCGTGTGGGTCTCCACTCTATGCTCGCCGAACTCCATTGGAGCGTCGCTGGACATCCCCTCTCTATGTGTTGTCATGGATGTGCTTGTTGTGTTGTGGGGCGTGATCAAAAGGTTGAAGAGACTAAGGTTATAATGGCCGCGGGGAATTAAAGGGGAAGCTGGACGGCTAGGAATATTAGCTGGCCCTAATGGTAGTTCTAATTTCCAGCGCGTAACTCTATCGTGTCGCACGTAACTGCATCGGGTGGCAACGCGCGTAGCAAAACCGCATGCATACAGGGCCCCTGACGTGATCGTGCGCATGCCCAACCGTTGGCAGAGCGCGCGCGGAGGGACGTGAACAGAGTGCTCCGCGATCGCCTCAACGGCGAGCAATCATATATATATAGTTGAACACGCAAGGAAAATTTGTCCACAAGCCGAGCGCGCCGATGGACGCGAGTAGAGCGTGCCAACGGACGCGAGCAGAGTGTGCTGCGACACCTAATAGCGAGCACAGTGCGCTGCGGCGCCTAATGGCGGGATAGACCTTCATTCAAGCCAATCAAAATAAGACTGGAACGGACATGTCTGTATTGTGGAAAGGGATCGCACATGTCTGTATTGACTGGAACGAGAATGCAATAGCAAAATAAGAATTAAGGCCACGATGATGCGATCGCAGTGGTGATTCAGGATGCAAAAAGAAAGATGCATCCATCAATGTACGACCTCCTCCTCCTCAACCCAGTGTGCCGGCCGAGCTACCGACCAGCGGCTAAGGAGCGACGGCTTTTGTGGCATCTAAGGCTTCCAGCCGGCTGAAGAAGGCCAACGTCGTAGCGTCCTCACTGGCCTCGTAGATACCTATGTACATGATTCGCTCATACACATGGGTGTGTAGGTCGACGGTTTCTTGCAGGGCGAGGTGCCTCATGGTGAGCGCGACCTCCGGGTGGACATTCTTCATGGCATCGGTGGGCAGTCGCAGGGCCACCAGTGCTTGAAACAGGTTCCGACCATGGAGGCCGATTAGGGTGTCAAGCAATGAGGAGCCCGGGCGTGCGGGCTGGAGGAGTACGGCGATGTCGTCCACGAGCTTCTTGACGACGGTGAATCTGTTGGTGGTGCGAATGATCATCTGGTCCAACTGAGAGTCGTAGCTGGCGTCGACGACGGCCATCCACCAGCCGATCGCCAACACCGTATGCAGACGATCCACAATGCCATGTCGCAGGCCAGCGTCGTGGACCATCTGGCACAGCCGCTGGCTGCTCGCGTGCATCGCCTCCATGGGTCTGGAGTGGGCACTTTTGCGCTTATTACTGTAGGTGCTTAGGCACATGCTTAGGTGCATACGATGTGGTAGATGCATTGGAATGGAGGGGCGCCTTTATATGAGTGCAAACTGTGTTGCATTCACATCGTGCTGCCTCTCTTTTCTCGGTCCTCCCATTACTTCCCTCATTCATTCACACGATGCTAATTGAAGGAGGATGCATCGTTGGTCGTTCTACATTTCGGGAACAGCTACCTTCTCCCTCGTTTGCATTAAAGCCATATGGGGAACTGCGCCGCCCGCTGTCAAATCGAATATTACTGCGCCGCCTGCTGCATGCCTGGCTGAACACGCCTCCTCTCCTCCATTTATGCTTAATTAATGAATTTTAGTTGCAAAAACTAGATACTGCTAGTGATTTTTAGCTTCATATTTTGACAAATCGCAGTGTTACAAGGTTGGCAAATGGCAATGTTACTAGATCAACAAATGTCCATCTTTCTAGTTTGACAAATGGCAACATACCCAATATGACAGATGCAAATCACACCAAATTGTTTGTAAGTAGTTCACATGGGTCATCCAAAAGAACCGTTAGTGTTCAAGAGATGCACAAATCTTGCTCTCACTTTGCAAATGGGTGTTCTATCTGAAACCATCATGCTTGTTGTGAGAAGCTTTGGATTGTGAGAAGCATATACCCAAACCAGCCCCAAATGGGACAAAAAATTTACCATGACATGTTAATGCTGCTCCACGATAGCATGCCAAGTTTCATGAATTTGAGACGAGTTTTGAATTTACTAGAATATAAAAACCAGGCATCTCAATGTTTGCGCCCGAGAGACGATGGCAGGGTGTTTGACATTCATTCCCATTTTTTGCATGGGACCTAAGCATGCACCCAAGGACAAAAGATTTGATTTTTCAACCAGTTTATATGCACCGGAGCATGTGCATGTAGTTCAAATTTGAATTATGCACATAAATGCATTGAAAACTCACTTTATGCATAAAAATGTCCAAACAAACCCCCAAAAATCACAAAAAATAACACAACACTCTTGTTGTTCTATGTTGACACGAGAAATTTTTTGAAAGCAATAAGAAGCAATGGATATCATTTCGCCCCCAAAGTTGGGGCGTTCCCTACCGAAACCATCATGCTTGTTGTGACAGGCTCTGGTTGGTGAGAAGCATATGCCCAAACCTGCCCCAAATGGGACAAAAAATTTACCACCGCATGTTGATGCCGCTCCATGATAGCATCCCAAGTTTCATGAATTTCAGACGAGTTTTGGATTTACTAGAATTTAAAAACCAGGCATCTCAATGTTTTGCCGATAATCAATAGTGCCCTGGTGTTTGAAATTCATTCCCATTTCTTGCATGGGACCTAAGCATGCACCCCAGGACAAAGATTTGATTTTCAACCAATTTATATGCACTGGAGCATGTGCATTTATTTCAAATTTGAATTATGCACATAAATGCATTGAAAACTCACTTAATGCATAAAAATGTCCAAACGAACCCTGAAAAATCACAAAAAATAACACAACACTCCTATTGTTCTATGTTGACACGAGAAAATTTTTGGAAGCAATAAGAGGCAATGGATATCGTTTCATCCCCAAAGGTGGGGCGTTCCCTACCGAAACCATCATGCTTGTTGTGAGAAGCTCTAGTTTGTGAGAAGCATATACCCAAACCTGCCCCAAATGGGACAAAAAAATTTAACACGGCATGTTGATGCTGCTCCATGTTAGCATGCCAAGTTTTATGAATTTTAGGCAAGTTTTGGATTTACTAGAATTTAAAAACCAGGCATCTCAATGTTTTGCCGGCAATAAACGGTGCCCTGGTGTTTTAAATTCATTCTCATTTCTTGCATGGGACCCAAGCATGCACCCAAGGACAAAGATTTGATTTTTTTAACCAATTTATATGCACTGGAGCATGTGCATGTAGTTCAAATTTGAATTATGCACATAAATGCATTGAAAACTCACTTACTGCATAAAAATGTCCAAACAAACCCCAAAAAATCACAAAAAACACAACACTCCTGTTGTTCTATGTTGACACGAGAAATTTTTTGAAAGCAATAAGAGGCAATGGATATCCTTTCATCCCCAAAGGTGGGGCGTCCCCTACCGAAACCATCATGCTTTCTGTGAGAAGCTCTGGTTTGTGAGAAGCATATAGCCAGACCTGCCCCAAATGGGACAAAAAAATTACCACGACATGTTGATGCCGCTCCATGATAGCATGCCAATTTTCATGAATTTCAAACGATTTTTTGATTTAGTAGAATTTAAAAACCAGGCATCTCAATGTTTTGCCGGCAATCAACGGTGCCCTAGTGTTTGAAATTCATTTCCATTTCCTGCATGGGACCTAAGCATGCACCCAAGGACAAAGATTTGATTTTACAACCAATTTATATGGACTGGAGCGTGTGCATGTAGTTCAAATTTGACTTATGCACATAAATGCATTGAAAACTCACTTAATGCATAAAAATGTCGAAACGAACCCTGAAAAATCACAAAAAATAACACAACACTCCTGTTGTTCTATGTTGACACAAGAAAAAATTTGAAAGCAATAAGAGGCAATGGATATCGTTTCGTCCCCAAAGGTGGGGCGTTCCCTACCGAAACCGTCATGCTTGTTGTGAGAAGCTCTGGTTTGTGAGAAGCATATACCCAAACCTGCCCCAAATGGGACAAAAAATTTACCATAGCATGTTGATGCCGCTCCATGATAGCATGCCAAGTTTTATGAATTTTAGGCAAGTTTTGGATTTACTAGAATTTAAAAACCAGGCATCTCAATGTTTTGCCGGCAATCAACGATGCTCTGGTGTTTGAAATTCATTCCCATTTCTTGCATGGGACCCAAGCATGCACCCAAGGACAAAGATTTGATTTTTTAACCAATTTATATGAACTGAAGCATGTGCATGTAGTTCAAATTTGAATTATGCACATAAATGCATTGAAAACTCACTTAATGCATAAAAATGTCCAAACGAACCTTGAATAATTCCAATTCTGTTATGACACATATATAGTTGCATGATCACTGCAGATAAAAGGTCTAGCAATTCAAACACCGTCCATGGCTACTGTGACCCCATTATGTAATTCAAATCATGATGAAAAATCAAGTTGATCCCACACAAGTTATTATAACCAACTGTCTGAGATGCAGCACAAAATATCTTCGGACCGTGTCTGAATAAGGGACCGTGTCTGATGACACTTTGCGCGCCATTTTTTTGGCTAAAGCGATTCCAAATTTTTGGCTTCCGTGGAAATATCTACCTCCCCGCCCCATCCCCCTTACCAAAAGCCACATTTCCCCTATTTCCGCCTTCCTTTCCAAGTTGAAACCTTCACTCCTTTCTTGCAGCGCCGCCGCCTCCTCGCCGGCGACCCTCCTTCACGCTGCTCGGCCTCGCCTATCTAGGTAGGTAATCCACACCTGACCCCCATCCTCCTCCTCCTTCCACATACCACATGCCCCGACCGCCGGCGCGAGTGCGACACCTTCCACCCAAATCCATGACCCCTCCACCAAAAAATTGTTGGCCTAAGTCATGGTGCACACAGTATAGCCAGGACCTCAAGGAGCATTTGGTGGCGGAGAAGCAAATCGCGGTCGCACGCGCGGATGAGGTCGCGATGGCTGCCATTCATGCCGACCCCCAGATCTTGGAGGAGCACCTCCCCGTCGAGGCCAACATTCACGCCTCGCGCGCCGACACCTCGATGCGGTTGGCTTCTTTAAACGATAGTTCATGGCGTTTTCTCAAGGCCACCGTCGGTACCTTCAAAGAAGACTACGAGGTGTTTTCTCAGGATGCACTTGCTTACCTCATCTTGAGAGCCAGCAGGTTGGTGCCCGGAGCAGCTCAGGCAACTCACCACTACAATGAGGGCACCCACAATGCGGAGGCCTCGCCCTCTTCCATGTCCAAGGAGCCAATCGTCATCGATATCTCCGACAATGAGGAGTAGTTTGTCTTATTAGCTCACTATAAGGACCCATGTTCACTTTGCTAGCTACTGCCTTTCCTTAAAAAATTCTAGTGAATTGTGCTATCTACTTTTACCATGCAATCTTCTGCTATAGTGTATATGTTCTATATGCCGTGCAATGTGGTGTTCAATTAACTACTTGGTTCAATTTTGCAAATGTGATGTTCAATTCTGTCGGGTGTGGGGTTCCGGCAAACCCTTAAGGTTCAAACACTGGGGTGCGCACGAAGTCTTTCCTTCTCACCAATCTCGCCCTAGCTCTCTAAGATCTTGCGGACGAACTCGACGAACTCGCAACACAGAAAGACACAAGATTTATAATGGCTCGGGCCACCGTTGTGGTGTAATACCCTACTCCAGTGTGGAGGTGGTAGATTGCCTCTAGGGCTGATGATGAACAGTACAAGGGAAGAACGGCCTCCTGAGGTTGAGGTGTTCTTGAGCTCGATGAGCTTGTGTGTGTGAGGATGGTCTGAATGATCCGTCCTCTGTCTTCTTTGTCCACCCTCTCTAAGGTGGTGGCTAGTCCTATTTATACTGGCCCTGGTCCTCTTCCCAAATATCGAGTGGGAAGGGAGCCAACAATGGCGGGCTAATTTGAAGGGGGACAACTAGTACAAGCTATCCTGACAAAACTGGTCTTCGCCTGCCAAAGGCTCTGGTGGTGACGCCATCTTGGGCTCCACGATGACCTCCGTCTTGCCGTCCTCCTGGTCTTGGTCTCGTTGCACCAATATGGCAACCTTTGCCTGATGCCTCGGTACTCCTTGCCTGCGCTTGCCTCCTTAGCACCAAACAGGAAACAAGGACGATGCGCGCGCTGGTGCCCGCCTGGTGCCATGCGTCATGGCTCACGTCACGAGGGCCTCGTGAGGTTTGCCCTGCCTTGATATCTCCACTCCTCGTGAGCCTACCTGGCTAAGCTACTCCCGAGGAGGTCTTGCGTCGTCTGCCTCGCGAGGCTTGGACCCTCGTGAGGTTCTTGGATGCTTTGTTGGTGAAGATGGGCCGTACAGCCTGCAGGCTCAGCCACGCCGCAGGCCGCAGGCAGGCAAGTCTGGGGACCCCCATTCTCAGAATGCCGATAGTAGCCCCCTGGCCCAAGGTGCGCTCGGGCTTGGCTTCGCGACGAATCCAAGGGCCAAGTTCGGAGCACCGCGGGCCCCCAAAGCTTGCGGCCTCGATTGACGGGTGGCGGTTGACTGGACGTGGGCGTCCTCGCTTCCACATGCTGCCTCGGCAACTGCACGACTTGACAAGTCCCTGCAACATGCAAGGAAAACCATCATTACCTGCGATCGTGGGAGACGCTGGTTGGCCTTCTCTTGCTATAAATGGGGAGGAGCCGAAGCCCCCGTTGCCCATCTCTTCCTCGCTTGCTTGCCTCTACCTCCTCGCTTCACTGCCAACGACAATGGCGCCCATCAGAAAGTTCTCTACCGAAGAGAAAGGAAAGGCTCCCCGCGATGATCTGGGGCCTCTTCCGCCGAACAAGAGGTCGATCCATCGCCACAATGAAGCGGCGATGCAGGTGGTGTCGAGGCCTTGGTGCGAGCGGCCTCCTCTGGGTACCCGCTGCCCTTGTACACCCAAGCCGAGGGCTCGGGAGGCCGGAGTGACAAGCAGCGCCGCCCACGCCGCCTCCAGGGTCGCTACGCCATGGCGACGCGTGCCTTCACCCCTCGAGTTCACGCCGCGGACTCCTCGCGCGAGTTCATGCTGTGGGCGCCGATGCCTCCAAGCTCCTGGATCCACTTCTCGCGGTTCTTCTCCGTCGTGATGCCGCCGAGGGGGCCTCTCGAGCTCTGGCTGCAGCACGCCGACTGCAGCGCTCCGGCGACTAGAGCGGAGATCGAAGCGGTCCCCACCAGCAAGATCTTCATGAAGCGCGGCTGGGGCGAGATCGCGCAGGTCTGTCGTGTGAGGGGCTCCCTCGGGATCCACTTCGAGTACGATAGCGTCTCCACGCTCTTCTTCAAGGTCTTCGATGCTGAGCGCCGCCGCCTAGATCCGGAGAGGAGCACGTGGCTGATGCCACCTCGCTCGCGACCACTCCAGCAGCAGCAGCCCTTGGGAGTCTAGCAGCTCTCCTGAGCTCTATGAGACTCCGGAGACGAGCGACGACAGCTACATGCCCCCGAGCTCCCGCCGCGCTCGGAGTAGGGCTGCGGTGTCCAGCCGTCGCCGCCGCTGATCTAGATGGGGTTGGCGCTGGCCTCCCATGGCCCACTGTTGATGATGGTGTCCACCACAGAAGGATGTAGATAGGATTCCCCTTAGTATCGGCTTTTGTTTCCTACAATGAATTATGAATTACCCCGTGGGGGCATGTAAGGGTCCGTAATGTCTTTTGTGCTTATCTTCCCTGTTATGAGAATTTGGTGAACGCAAGTCCCGTTAAGGCTCGATCCCCCTTTCTTTCCTTGCGATAGCTTGTTGCTCTACACTGACGGGTCCCGGTCCCCAAGCGGCTACAACTGTCGCTGGTATGCCAGGTCGCATGCCGTGGTCAAGGCCAGGAGGTGTGCGGCCTGAGGTCCAGTAAGGGCCCCTGAGGTGCGATGCTCAGGAGGTCCCCCTTAGCGCTCAAGCAGCCATGGTAAGGTGAGAAAGGGAGCGGATGTGGCCGCAATGGGGCTGCGGCAAGGCATGAGTGGCCATTAGGCCCAAACATTTAGCCAATCCGATAGTGGGACTTATCTTGTCGATCACGTGGCGACTCCTGACGTTGCGCTAGGGCTGTGCGCCTACTCGTGCGGCATAGCTAGGCCAGCCCATACGAGTTTCCCTCCCCTCATGCTCTCCTTAGTGCTCTACGTCTTCAGGTCCCGGCCCTCGAGCGAGCTCAGCCGCCGCTGGTATGCCAGGTCGCGATGCCGTGGTCAAGGCCAGGGGTGAGGGCTGGAGAGCCAGTAATGGCTCATGAGTTGCGATGCTCAGGAGCCCCCATTTTTACGTGCAAGCGAATTGCATGAGAGAAAAGGAGACTCGCAGTGCCACCTGCTATCCTTCCCTCGGGGTCCCTGTGAACAGGCACAAGAAGAAACACGGTTTGCCGTTACAGCTGTCAGCCTGCCTCTGGTTGCTCTAGATGAGGAGAAGGCACTGAGGGCCTGGTGAGGTGACGTGCGCGGGGCGTGCCACGAGCCAGAGCTCGACCGCTCAGATTTTCGGCGTGGCATGGACGGACCCATGCACCAGCGCCGTGCCTGTGTGGAGGCTCCGGGGGAGGCGATGATCGAGCAGGTGATAGCAGTGCACAGGTTAAGAAGGGAAGGAAATCAGCTTGGATAAATGCAGGAAGATACATGCCACCGGGTCCGGCCCGAGCGGCTTGGGGATGATGCAGCCCGAGGGGCACCCCCAACAAGGTAAGCTGAAGACATAAGCAAAAGGGATACATGCCGCATGGGTCCTGTGAATAATGCAGCCCGAGGGGCGCTCCCAGCTAAATGAGCTTGGAAGATGTCACCTGGTTTTGTAGGCGAAGTAGAGTTGGTGCTGCTGAAGGCGTGCGTTGAAGAAATGACTCCTCATGAGCCGCCAGAACCCTGAGCCTCGGGAGGCTCTGGGGGCTCGGGAGGTTCCCTGAAGACCGTCTCCATCTCCTCCACAACGGTGTGGTGCCTGGCTTCCTGAGCCGCCAGGACACATCGCATGTTGCGCTGATAGGCCGACGCTACGCTCGCCAAGCCAAAGGGCATACGAACGTAGCTGTGCGGTGGGCCCTTGTAGCGGCCCACACGCGAAGGCCAGAAACGCTCCTGAGATGCGGCCCTGTTGAGCCCTGGGACGTCGATGCACATGCGCATCCCAGCATCCTCGCCAGGATGCGGAGCTGCACCTTGTGGAGGGCCGTCGCGCGCATGGCTCTTGCTTCTTGCAGTTCCTGGATGGTCTTGGTGATGAACTCCTGAGTGGTGGGCACTCCTTGCCCTGTGCTCTCCTGAGGGTCACATGCCACGAAGCACGCTTCCAAGTGGTGCCCAAGCACCTCCCTCGTGAGGTTGGCAAGGTTTGAGGCTCTCCAGAAGAGAGCCCCCGAGCCCTGCCTGAGGAGGGCGCCGGGCGCGCCTTCCTATGTGACGGAGGGAGGCGCCCCTGGAGCGGGCGCTGGTCCTAACGTGGCTTTTGTCGTGACACCGTCCTCCTGAGGTTCTTCACGGCGTGGCTTCTTCTTCTTGGGGATGGCCTCCAAAGGGCCTTCATTTCTGCTGTCTGGGTCGTCGGTGGCTGCAACTTGAAAGGCGCGTTCAAGGAAGAACACCGGATCACTCTCTTCACATGGGACCATGATGACTCCTCCGCTTCCTAGCATCTTGAGAACGTTGTAGCCGTGATGAGTGACTGCCATGAACTTGGCCAGGGCTGGATACCCGAGGATGGCATTGTACGGCAGGCGGATGTGCGCGACGTCGAAGTCGATGAGCTCGGTGCGGTAGTTCTTGCGCTCCTCGAAGGTGACAGGCAGGTGGACCTGCCCTATCGGCATGGTGGAGCCGTCGGTCACTCCTGAGAAAGGCTTGGTGGGCTGGAGCTGCTCATATGGCACTTGGAGGTTGTCGAACGTGTCGACGGACAGGACGTTGAGCCCTGCGCTGCCGTCGATGAGGGTCTTGGTGACCTGAGCGGGCACGTGGCCTCGAGCTTGGGGAGCTCCGCGTTCACCTCGCGAGAAAACTATTTGAAGATGCGCTGAGAGGCTGAGGCTTGGGCGCTGCCCGAGATGCAGGCGATCGCACGCGGCTCCTAGAAGCCCCCAGCCCCCTCGTCATGGTGGTGGTCGTCATTCCTTCTTGGTGGCGGCAGCGGGGGAAGACCGGCGTTGCCCTGGGGGCGATCCTCACGAGGCGGGTCCCTCCAGGCGCCCTCATGAGGCTGGTCCTGCCAACGGTCCTCACGAGGCCGGTCACGCCACTCCTGGCACGGGCCACGGTCTTCCCAGCGTCCGTCTCCACGTCCTCCTCCGTGGTCGTAGCCCCGGTCGTTGCGCTCGGGGCGTTGACCGTAGCGTCCCTCACTTATGGCACTAAGCTCTTGACAGTCGCTGGTGTTGTGGCTGTTCAGGTTGTGGAAGGCATAGAATGGGCGGCCGTTCTTGGATTACTCGGGCTTATCTCTGCCCTGCTTGATGTCGGGCTCCGCTGCGAGCACAGCTACCTCCTTGCGCTTCACGTCCTTGGCCTTGGCCTTCTTCTCCTCCGTGCCCATGGCTAGCGGCTCAAGGAGAGAGAGGCGCCCCTCCTCAGCTCTTGCGCACCTGGTCACCAGGTTGAACAGCTCCTGAGATGTGCAGAGCTCCTCGTGGATGGCGAGCTCTTCCTTCATCTTGACGTCACGGATGCCGTCGGAGAACGCGGGGATGATGGCCTCGTCCGTGACCTTGGGGATCTTGAGGAGGGTGTTGTTGAAGCGCTGGATGTACTTCTGGAGGGTTTCTCCTAGCTGCTGCCTGATGCGGTGTAGGTCACCCGCGGCCAGTCGGCAGTCGCAAGTGCCCTGGAAGTTGGCGACGAAGCGGTCGGGCATCTCGTCCCAGGAGGAGATCGAGCCATGCTGCAGGTTCAGGAGCTAGGAGCGAGCTCCATCCTTGAGAGCCATGGGAAACCAGTTCTCCATGACCTTTTCGTCGCCGTTGGCTGCTTCGATGCTCAGCTCATACAGCTGCAGGAACTCCACGGGGTCAGCGGTGCCGTCGTACCAAGGAGGCAGATCCGGCTTGAACCTGCCCGGCCAGGCGACGCTACGCAGCTCGGGAGTGAAGGTGCGGCAACCAGCTGTGGTAGCCGGGGCCCGCTTCATAGGTGGAGCTTGGTCTTGACGAGGCACGCGCCGCACCGCTGCGGGTGGTGCGCGGTCTTGACGAGGTGGCGCAGGGAGCGTAGGTGCAGCTTCTCGTGGCCGCGGAATTTCTTGGCAGCTTTTCTCTTCGCGCGTGGGTGCCGGGCGCAGCAGATCACGTCGCGGAGCCGCGCGCCTTGGTGCCAAGGCGACGTCTTGGGGCTGCGGTGGTGGAGGAGCGGCATGAGCCCCATCGCCCGCGACTGGGTGAGGGGGAGGCAGAGAGTGGGACGGCGCTGGAGAGCCCCCCGCGGCGCGGACGAGCTCGGTGACGCGTTTGAGCCACTCCTCGTAGAGGTCGTCGATGGGGCGGTAGCGTAGGAGCTTGTTCGCTGCGAGGAGCGCGGCCCGTGGCTCCATGGGAGCACAGTGCGCGTGAGACGAAGACCCGGCAGGGGTCAGCGATGGAGTGGCGGTGCGGCCGTCCTGCCGCACCGAAGGATGCAGCGAAGACGCCTGCTGCTCGTCCGCTGCTGGGCCGGTGGCAGCATTGGCGGTGGGGGACGGAGAACAGTGATGCGGCCCGCCGACGAGAGCCGTCAGAGCGACGCGGGCGGTCGGGGCAGCCCGACGCTTAGCTCAAGAACGATGAGCTTCCGCCATGGAGACGATGGAGCGATGGAGCGACGAACTGATGGAAGGAAGGCTATGCCGCATCGCTACCTGGCGTGCCAAATGTCGGATGTGGGGTTCCGGCAAACCCTTAAGGTTCGAACACTGGGGTGCACGCGAAGTCTTTCCTGCTCACCAATCTACGCCCTAGCTCGCTAAGATCTTGCAGACGAACTCGATGAACTCGCAACATAGAAAGACACAAGATTTATACTGGTACGGTCCACCGTTGTTGTGTAATACCCTACTCCAGTGTGGTGGTGGTGGATTGCCTCTAGGGCTGATGATGAACAGTACAAGGGAAGAACGACCTCCTGAGGTTGAGGTGTTCTTGAGCTCGATGAGCTTGTGTGTGTGAGGATGGTCTGAATGATCCATCCTCTGTCTTCTCTGTCGCCCCTCTCTAAGGTGGTGGCTAGTCCTATTAATACTGGCCCTGGTCCTCTTCCCAAATATCGAGCGGGAAGGGAGCCAAAAATGGCGGGCTAATTTGAAGGGGGACAACTAGTACAAGCTATCCTGACAAAACTGATCTTCGCCTGCCAAAGGCTCTGGTGGTGACGCTGTCTTGGACTCCACGATGACCTCCGTCTTGCCGTTCTCCTGGTCTTGGTCTCGTTGCACCAATATGGCAACCTTTGCCTGATGCCTCAGTACTCCTCGTCTGCGCTTGCCTCCTTAGCACCAAAGAGGAAACAAGGACGCTGCGCGCGCTGGCGCCCTCCCGGCGCCCGCCTAGTGCCATGCATCATGGCTCACGTCACGAGGGCCTCATGAGGTTTGCCCTGCCTTGATATCTCCACTCCTCGTGAGCCTGCCTGGCTAAGCTACTCCCGAGGAGGTCTTGTGTCGTCCGCCTTGTGAGGCTTGGACCTTCGCGAGGGTCTTGGATGCTTTGTTGGTGAAGATGGGCCATACAGCCTGCAGGCTCAGCCACGCCGCCGGCCGCAGGCAGGCAAGTCTGGGGACCCCCGTTCCCAGAACGCCGACAAATTCTTCAGGGTGCAATATTTCCAAGTTGTTAAGCATGCTTGGTTTGGTTAACTATCTGATCTTCTATTAGGAGTATTTTATATTCTTCAATTGGTGTTTAGTTAACTACTTGGTTCATTTCTTGTGGCTTGGTTCACTTGTTGTGGTTGTCGGCATCCGGGGAACGGGGGTACCCAGAGTTGCCTGCTTGCGGCCCAGGGCATGGCTCCACCAGTGGCCTGGTATGATCCATCATCATCAATTGTCGGTGTACAAAAGTAGGGGCTCTCCTTTTGACCCCTTTACTTGTCCGCGGGCAGTCAGAGCCACGCGCCGCGGCCACACTTAACAGGGCAGAGGAGGGAAGCCAGAGAGAAGCTGAAGCACGAGACGACCAAGGCGACACCAAGACCGAAAGCACTGGAGGGCAAGAGGGCGAGGTGGACTCCCTCGGCAAGATCCTTGCCGAGGCGGCAACCCGCAGCCCCAACAAGAGCCTTACCGGGGCAACTTGCCCGATTCCAGTGCAGTGAACCACCCTTGAGCCCACCGGCTCCAACCCAACCAGCTGCGTTGGAACCAAAGCTTAGGAGGTGCCTCTGTGGTGGCATGCAAATCTTCGTCGAGCTCATAAATATGTGAGTTCGGATGAGGACTAGAAGACGGCGACCCTCGGCAAGATCCTAGCCGAGGAAATCCACAAGACCCCCGGCAAGATCCTTGCCGGGGATGACAGCAACGCCATGGCAAGACCCTTGCCGAGCCCCCGGCAAGACCCTTGCCGAGGGCGTCAGCAGGGCCACTGCCAGGCCCGCAGCAGCCAAGACTCCGCCGCTGTTTGCATGTAGCTGCCAGCCCAACCAGTATGGTAGGCACCTGCGTGGCAACATGCAGCTTCCAGGCCAAATTAGCAAGCACCTGCGTGGCGGCATGCAGATCTTCATGAAGGCCCTACCACCGCGCCACCTCAGCTACCTGCCTGCCTACATGGCGCTGCATGCATCATCAGCCCGGGCACGTGTCGAAGAGAGGCAGAGCGGCGACGGACGGGGTGGGCCTCGTTCTTGTCCCCGATAAAGCTAATGGACACCTACGTAGCGCATTTAATGCACTTTGTCCTATAATGTTGTGTGATAAGCTCGCGCACTATAGGCCTTTCCACCTGCTGTGTGCCACTGTGGCAGCCCCCTTTTCTTATAAAAGGAGGCCTGAGGCGACCAGGAGAGGGATTCGGCTTTTTGGAACGGGATAGCCACCGTAGCTAGTTCATAAAGCTCAAGAACACTCAATACATCCACCAAAGCAGGACTAGGGTTTTACGCATCCTTGCGGCCCGAACCTGGGTAAACGATCCGTGTGCTTCCTCCTAAACCTGCTCTTCTCACAACCCCGCACCCGCCGACTGTAGAAGGGATCCCAGTGATCCCATAGGTTTCATTCTCACCGACATCTTTGGCGCGCCAGGTAGGGGGCGCAGTTGTGAGAATCTTCGTTGCCATGGCTACCAAGAAAAAGGCAGCCACGGCGGCCGGTTCGTCGGTGGCCGGGCGGCCCGTACTAGTGCGTGCGAGTAGCGGGCCGGTCACGGACATAACCCGAGGCGCGACCCGCGAGCACCAACATCGCTCTGGTAGTCAGAGCCTGGCGAGCAGCATCGTTCATGCGTAAGGAGATGGGCCACACGCCATGAAATCCAGAGATGGAGCTAGGGCCCCCCGCAGGCAGCGCGGGACCCTCGAGGGGCGTCGCCGTACCACCCGCGGGCGGTGCGACGACCTACAAGACGCCCACTCCGACTCCCACAGCGCACTCTTCCCAAGTTGTGCGCGACGAGTAGCGTCACCACACTGGTGACCCTGGACGCCACCGTGGGAAGAGTCATGTGCATCATCCGCGGGACGAAGGAGGCTAGCATGCCCGCCGAAGTACTAGCGAGGACGGCGCACAGCCGCTAGGCCGTGACAGAGCTCCTTCTAACGTGGTTAGAAGTCGAAGCGCGTCGTGGTCCACGTAGCTTTCACCACTGCCCACACCAGCAGAAGCCATGGCGCACGTGGTGCTGCTCCTCGACTTCCCTCCCGCCGCGGAGAAGCTCGACAAGTGGAGAGCCACTATCCGAAGCCTCGTCGGTGTCGCCAACAAAGATGAGCCACGGCCGACGGGGCCCTCAGGCTGGTGCTCCATCGAGCCATTGCATGCCGGCGGTGGAGGGGCCGGAGGCGCTGCGGCCACGATGCACTCTCTTCCTCCACGCCAACCACCGCGGATGTCGGTCCGTCGTGATGATGCTTGTGATGACATTTCCATAGCATCGTCCGACCCACGGATCTGCCGCGACCAAGGCCAGGTTCTTCAGGAGCGAGCCCATGAAGACGCTCGAACCACCATCGAGTGCCGGCAGATACGCGCCACCAGTCAGACGGGTGGGCTGGGCCTGCTATGGACCACCCGGCACCGGGAGGCTCCGGCGGCCTACCTTACGAGGTGGGTTGCCCAGCTTTTACCCGTGAGCTGCGGCAGTTCCCGTGGCCGTCGCCCCACCGCATGTTCAAGCCCGACGTCGGCGAGAAGTACTACGGCAAGACCCACCCGTTAGAGTTCCTCAGCATCTACACCATCGCGATGTAGGCCGCTAGAGCTCTGACAACAAGGTGCTTGCCAATTACTTCCCGTTGGCCCTGAAACAAAATGTCATTTCTTGGTTGATGCACTTGCCGGCGGATTCCATTTCTTCTTGGTCAGACCTATGCCACGAGTTCGTTGGTGCCTTCACTGGAGGCCACCAAGCTCATGGCCAGGCGAGTGATTTGCATATCATTCCCCAGAAGGATGGTGAAAACCTGCGTAAGTACATAAGGTGGTTCAGCCGAGTGCAATACAACATCCCGGATGTTCTTCCTACCACCGTGATCAGCGCATTCCATCAGAATGTGTGTATCCACAAGATGCGTGAAGAGCTGCCAATGAACAAGGTCAAGGACGTGGCTGAACTTTACGTTCTGGCCGATAGATGTGCCCGGGCTGAAGAGGGAAGGAAGTACCCCGACGAAGATGCCGGTGCGGAAACCGACTCTACCGACGAAGACACTGCCGCCCCGATGAAGAAGGGTCGGCGTTGCAACAAGGAACGCAAGGACAAGGCCGTGCTTGCCGTCGAGGGGTCCGGCGACACCAGCGCCGCCAAGAAGGCCAAGGCAGACGACCCTGGCAAGGAGATTCCTGGGTGCGCCGCTTGCCGGGCCTTGGTGGCTGCTGACAAGCCAGGGGGCTCCGACAAGCAGTACTGCAAGATCCACCGCACCAAGGGCCACGACCTCCAGAACTGCCGACAAGATGAGCTGCTTGCTGAAAAGCAAAAGGCCGAATATGAGTAGTGGGACAAGGAGAAGGGTCGGGATGGTGCTAAAGGATCCGGCAAGAAGTGTGGTGCCCAAGGAGGTCGCCGCGGCAAGGATAACCAGCAAGAGAGGCCCGCTCGGGGCCGCGACAAGAAGCAGGAAGACGATGATCATGACAAGGACGACGAGTCCGGTGAGCATGAGTTCCATAAGGCTACAGAGGCCATGTGCGTCGATGGTGGCGCCTCGCGGCACACTTCTCACCGCCATCTCAAGCAGTGGGCGTGTGAGATTACAGTAGCAGAGCCATCGTTCGATGCTCAGAAGCCACTGAAGTGGTCCAGCACGCCCCTCATCTTTGACACCGAGGACCACCCTGACCGCACAACTGCGGTCGAGTGTTTGCTGTTGTTGCTCTCACCAATGATACGTAACCTCAACATGAACAAGATGTTGGTTGACGGCGGGGCTGGCCTGAACTTGATCTCGCCCGTCGTGATCAAAAGGCTGCAAATTCCTGATGGAGACCTTAAGGAAACAGGTATGTTTCAAGGGGTCAGTCCGGGAAGGAGCCAGCCGAAGGGGAAGGTCACATTGCCCATGATGTTTGGAGGTGAGTTGAACTACAGGATGAAGAAGATCGTCTTTGATGTGGCCGAGATTCCCTTGCCCTACAACGGGATCATCGGCCGCCCGACACTAGCCAAGTTCATGGCGGTGGCACTACGCCTACAATACCCTGAAGATGCCTGGGCCGATGACCATCATCACCGTCCCCTCCGACAAGAAGGATGCGCTGATCTGCGTTGACCAAATCTATCGAGAAGCGGTTGCAGCAGCTACCGCCAAGGCACTTGCTCCTGCCGTTGAGGCCTCGGGAGGGAAGAAGAAGACCGACAAGACCTCTCGCACCCATTCCGGCAAGCGCACCTCTTTGGAGTGTTGTGCTACCGTCGAGGACGTGCCCGAGAGCTCTACCGGCAAGAGCAAGAAATCCAGAGCTACACCACCAGAGACCAAGAGGGTGTCCGTCAAGGAGGATGGCACGGGAGGGGCTTTCACCATAAACTCCACCCTCGACAGCAAATAGGAAAGTGCGCTCGTCACTTTCCTGCGGGCGAATGTCGATGTGTTTGCGTGGCAAGCATCCGACATCCCCGGCGTTCCCAGGGAAGTGATTGAGCACCACCTTGCTGTATGTCCCCATGTACGACACGTCAAGCAGAACGTCAGGAAGCAAGCTTTGGAACAACAGGAGTTCATCACAGAGGAGATCAGGAAATTGGAAGCGGCAGGTTTGGTGAGAGGAGTGCTGCATCCGACGTGGTTGGCCAATCCAGTGGTGGCGCGCAAGGCAAATGGGAAGTGGAGGCTGTGTATTGACTACACAGATGTCAATAAGGCTTGTCCTAAGGATCCCTTCCCGTTGCCGCACATCGACCAGATTGTTGACTCCACGGTTGGGTGTGATCTGTTGTCATTCCTTGATGCCTACTCGGGCTACCACCAGATCTTCATGGCAAGAGAAGATGAAGAGAAGACAGCCTTTATCACCCCATATGGTACGTATTGCTTTTTATGGATGCCTTTCGGGTTGAAGAGTGCCGGCTTGACATTCGCAAGGGTGGTCCAGATTGGTTTTGAGCCCGAGCTGCATAGAAATATGGAAGCATATATGGATGACATAGTGGTCAAAACCAAGGACAAGGCGACCCTTGTACAAGACCTAGGAGAGACGTTTGCCAACCTACACAAGAACAACCACAAGCTGAACCCTGAGAAGTGTGTCTTTGGCGTCCCGTCAGGAAAACT
Organism: Triticum dicoccoides; assembly: GCF_002162155.2. Taxonomy (NCBI): domain Eukaryota; kingdom Viridiplantae; phylum Streptophyta; class Magnoliopsida; order Poales; family Poaceae; genus Triticum; species Triticum dicoccoides. Next base: position 74,472,561 of record NC_041384.1, read on the forward strand.
TCTCGGGTTCTTTGTGTCGCTGCGTGCGATCGAGGCAAACCCAGACAAGATCAAAGCTATTGAGCAGATTGAGGCACCCAAGCAGATCAAGGATGTGCGCCAGCTCACTGGCTGCGTTGCCATGCAGGTTCATCTCCAAGTCCGCTGAACGTGCCCTTCCCTTTTTCAAAATCTTGAAGAAGGCAGGCCCAATGGAGTGGACCCCAGAGGCCGAGGCGACGTTGCAGGATCTAAAGAAATACCTTTCCTCTACGCCAATACTGGTTGCGTCTAAACCATAAGAGCCGTTGCTTCTGTATCTGGCGCCAATGAATCAAGTGGTCAGCGCCGCACTAGTGGCGCAGAGGGAGGTCGACGAGGAGGCAGTGGCAGCGGCAGGACCGTCGGATGGCAAGTCAGAGATTCCCTCGGCAGGGCCTGGTGCGGGCAAGGCAAGGCCCCCGGCAGAGTCTGACGCCATCGGGACAGGGCCCACACAGCCAAGTGAAGTGGTGCAGAAGAAGAAGATGATGTAGCACCCGGTTTACTTTGTCAGCTCCCTCTTGCAGGGGGCTAGGTCAAGGTACTCCGGTGTGCAGAAATTGCTCTTCGGCCTCCTTATGGCCTCGAGGAAGCTGCGTCATTACTTCCAAGCCCACGAGATTACTGTCGTCACCCGCCTCCCGTTGCAATGGATACTGCACAACCCAGATGCAACCGGAAGGATTGTGGAGTGGGCCTTGGAGTTGTCAAGCTTTGGGTTGAAGTTTGAAAGTACTTCGACAATCCAGAGCAGAGTCTTGGCGGAGTTCATTGCAGAATGGACCTCAACGCCCGACGTGGAAATCCAGGAGACCGCTCTCCCCAGCAAGGAGGCAAGTCGCGACTGGATCATATACTTTGACAGGGCTTTCTCGCTGCAAGGTGCCGGTGCCGGTGTGCTGCTTGTCGCACCCACCGGGGAGCACCTCAAGTATGTGATCCAGATGCACTTTCCCAGGGAGATGCCTACGAACAACACTGCTGAGTATGACAGGCTGCTCGCTGGTCTCAGGATCGCGGCAGACCTCAGGGTGAAGAAGCTCATCGTCAGGGGTAATTCACAGCTTGTCGTCAGACAGGTCAACAAAGATTACCAGAGTCCGTTGATGGAGGCCTACGTAGATGAGGTGAGGAAGCTGGAGGAGCGCTTCGACAGTATTCAAGCGGAGCACGTTCCCCGAGCGGAGAACAACATCGCTGACTACCTATCAAAGCGTGTTGCATTCAAGCTACCTGGAACCAGGTACCTTTTTGCTTCGGCTAACTCAACCATCTGTCGAACCGTCAATGGAGCGGAACAAGCGGAGGAAATCGGGCCCCGGCAAGTAGTTTCCCGCCGAGCCCCAGGGGTCGCCGGTAAGAGTGTTGCCACGGATTCTGAGCCTGCCAAGGGGCAGCTGGCTCCAGCAGGGCGCCAAGCCCTGGCCGTAGAGACGGCCGCCCCCATGGCGGAAGAAATGCCTTTGGTCCTTGCCGTCGAGCCCCAAGCTCTGGCATGGGCACAGCATACCGTCTTTTTCCTCCAGACAGGGGAACTTCCTGAAGAGCAGGAAGAAGCGGAAAAGGTAGCCCGCCGGTCTACCTTGTACCAGTTCGTCGATGACTTCCTGTACAGAAAAAGACCGAACGGTGTGAAATTGAAGTGCATCCCCCGGGAGGAAGGACTGGAGGTGTTGGCAGAGATACATGGAGGCATATGTGGCTCCCACCTAGGGTCGAGGGCCCTTGCCGGCAAGGCATTCCGGCAAGGCTTCTTCTGGCCCAACACCCTCCAGGATGCAACGACACTAGTAAACAGGTGTGAAGCGTGCCAGTTCCATTCAAAGAAGCTTCATCAACCAGCTCAAGCCCTTCAAACAATTCCTCTCTCCTGGTTATTTTTGGTCTGGGGGCTCGACATACTGGGCCCCTTCCCACGTGCTGTCAGGGGCTTTGAGTACTTGTACGTTGCAATCGACAAGTTCACAAAGTGGCTGGAAGTGGAAGTAGTGAGGAAGGTGACATCATAGTCAGCCGTCAAGTTCTTCAAGGGACAACAGAGTCATCACCGACAATGGCACACAGTTCACAAGCCATGCCTTCATGCAGTACATCCGAGACATCGGCAGCACGGTCTGTTTTGCTTCCGTGGCACACCCACGGAGCAACGGCCAGACGGAGAGGGCAAATGCTGAAGTACCGCGAGGCCTGAGAACAAAGACATTTGACAAGATGCACAAAAGCAGAAGGCGCTGGATTGATGAGTTGCCGGCGGTTCTTTGGTCGATCAGAACAACGCCAAATCGAGCCACTGGCCAGACACCCTTTGCCCTGGTATACGGGGCAGAAGCAGTTCTCCCCATGGAACTCATATACGGGTCACCTCGAGTGCTCGCTTATGACGAGCTTAAGCAAGAGCGATTGCGGCAAGACGACGCAACACTCCTTGAGGAAGATCGTCTTCGGGCGGCTGTGAGAGTAGCATGCTACCAGCAAGCCTTGCGCCGCTACCATAACCGCAAGGTCCATGCCCGAAGCCTTGAGGAAGGCAACCTTGTTCTTCAGCACGTTCAGTCGGCCAAGAATTCCAACAAGTTGACGCCAAAGTGGGAAGGACCTTATCGGGTAATATGAGTCACCAGGCCCGGCGCAGTCCGCCTGGAGACCGAAGATGCTGTCCCAGTAAGCAATTCCTAGAACATCGAACATCTTCGCAAGTTTTACCCATAAGGCACGGTTTCCGGGCCTCCCGGCGAACCACCTTTTGTACAAGCCTTGCCGGCAAGGCATGTAACCCTCTGTACAAAGCCAGGCGCAGACCCTGAGCATAAATAAATGAAGCGTTGGCGCCCTAAGTTATAGCATGCATGCTAGGTCAAGTCTTTCCCTCGGTTAGGGTTGATAGTGCTTAGCGGAGGCTAAGCCCTAGAATAGAGGTCGAGTGTGCGTCTTTCTGTTCTCTTTGGTTCGCAGGGCACGCAGACACTTCTACTGAGCCGCTTGGGAAAAAGAGGACGAACCGGCGCTCTGGCCCCGGCAAGCCAAGACTGCCGGGGGCTAAAGATACAAGGATCCAACCATGGCAAGCCAAGGTTGTCGGGGGCTGCGGATTCAGATAAGTCTTTCATCCCCCTGTTATGCGTTTCCATATAGAATTGGGACATGTGAAACCTCGTTTATGTCCTTGAAACCACCATGCTCACCCTTTCTTGTACCCAAGATTTACCTCCTGGGTCGGAATTTGGTAGTAGTCATGGTGGCGAGGAGATGAATGAGGGGCCTAACTCAACTTCGCCCCTGCCTCCGCCAAGAGCACGAGAATGGTCAAAAAAAGTGGGGAGACGGCAAGGCATGTTGTCGGGCGACATGTTTATATTAAAAATAACAAGGATTCATCCTTGTCATGGGCCTTGCTCATGCACAAAGAACCCGCCAAGCACCCTTTTTCATTAAAAACATCCTATACAGGTACAGTTCATACGGAATTAAAAACATGAGCAAGGGGATAACAAGTCTTAAAATAAACAAGTGCCTGCAGGCTTACAAACTAAAAAAAGATAAGATGCCCGTAATCCCTTTCTTGTCCCTCTCCTTAGAAGGTGGAACAAGAGGGCAGGAGGGCGAAAAGAGCGCCAAGGTAAGGTGCGAGGAGCAGAAGGCGCCAAGAGAACGTCCCGGTGCCGGGAGGGGAGCTGGAAGATGAGGTAGCGGGCCGGCAATACGCGACATAGGCATCGATGCCCGCGTACTCCGACTTGACGGCCGCCACCCGCCTTCTTCGCCCTCTCCGGCCCTCCTACGCCAGCCGCCCAAGGAGACGACGGGGAGCACCCCGATGGAGAGCTTGGCGAGGATGGCCCTCAGCAAGGCGCGTGGCCGAGGGAGGGGCGGCGCGGTCAGTCCAAGTCGGAGTCGGCATCCTGCCGCTCGACTCCCTCGCCGTCGTTGTCACTGTCCTCCTCATCGCTCCCGCTTGAGGAGGAATCTTCATCGTCGGAGGAGCTCTGCACGCAGCACTTCAAGCGAGTTCCGAGTTCTCCGAAGACCTTGACGAAGAGCAGGATACCCTCCGTTAACTTGAAGTAATGGACAAGCCCCGCCGTCAGGCTGTGGTTGCATGTGAACGTCTTCCATCCACGGCGGAGGTACATGATGTGAGGGGCAGGGAAGTGGACGTTGACCCGCATGTCGCCATTCCCACAGCCCTTCATGTGAAACCAGAGGGTCTGGGGTGGATCGAGCTCCATCTCCTGAGCAAAGGCGGTAGGGAGACGGAGGCGGCGACGTGGTGGCCGGTGCACCATGATGAAGAACTCGCGGGGCTGGTCCCCTACGTGGTGCTCCGTCAGGGGAGGCATCGCTGGCGGAGGCGAGGCCGATGCGCCGCCCCGTTCGCCTCTCCCCCGAGCGCCACGACGACCTCGACCTCGCCCCCTCCCCCTTCCTCTGGTAGCCGGTTCCGCCGCCACAAGCTCTTGGGAAGGAGGAACGCGCTGGCGAGTAGCGACCCTCGCCGCCACCGTCGAAGGGCCGACGCTTCCTCTCGCCATGGCGGATGGAAGGAAGAAGCGGAGGTGGAAGGAGACGGATGATGGAAGAATGTGGAATGCCGCCCCTCCCCTCCTTATAAAGGGGTGGAGTCAGGGCTTGGCCGCCCCACTTGACCAATCCGGTCATCGGGAGCGCAGGGAATCAGGACCGGCCCGGTTTCCCGCCCCCACCTCCTTTTTTTTGACAAAAACAGTGGGGGAAATCCCCACTGTGATTCTCTTTTTCATTAAAATAGGGGGACAGTTACATATGGATTTACATGATGGATATAATTCATGACATTGATGAGTCTACAAATGATCTAGCCAGCTTTGCATGCCCTCTTTCAATCCTGGTTTTGCCTTCTTTATAATCATGCAAAAGTGCTCCTGGAAAGTGGCAATACAGAATGTCATATTTTTGACCTTGTTGTCAAAAATTATGCTATTTCTGTGTTTCCATAGACTCCGACATCCAGCAATCAGACATTCTTTAAAGCATCCATGTGTATCTTGCTTCCTTCCCTCTAGGAGCATTTCTATGAGGTTATGATCAGTGTTCCATTGGTAGCCAATGTTCATCCAGAAGTTTTGACTGAAATCACAGCTAAAAAACAGATGCATTAAATGTTCATTAGGTTCATCATCACATAATTCACACTTACTAGTCTCAATGTAGAAATTCTTCCTTTTTAGTAGATCTCTAGTGTTTAATCTGTCTTGTAACAAGAGCCAGAAGAAGAATTTCTGCTTTGGTAAAGAGCATGATTTCCATATCCATTGATAGGGTTTAGGTGCATCAACAGGGTTTCCCATAAGTTCAAGGTATATTCTCTTGTTAGAATACCTTGTGGCACCCCAATAAAATTTCCAAGAATCTGGCAGGTGCTGATTCTCTCTGTTGTTAATCAGTTCTATAAGGTTGATACTCTGTTGTACAGCAATAGAGGACATGGGCAGGTGGAACAAATCATAAAATTCACTAACATCCATGTTGCTGACAGTTGCAAGAGTTATGTCAGCATTCTTTGCATAGGAAAATAGCTGAGGCATTGACTGTGATATTGTATAAGAACACCACTTATCTGACCATAGCTTAATTGTATCACCTCTCCCAGCATAACATATAGTCATGTTTTTAAAGTCTTGCAAATTCGAGCAACAGTCTCTCCACCAAAAGGATCCCCTCATTGTAGGGAAACAAGGTATCTCATCATTATCATAGTAATTGTTCCATATAAGGTTAACCCAGGGGATATCTTGCTTATTGAAGAATTTGTAAAGAAATTTTATAAGCAGAGTTTTGTTTTGTGTTCTCAGATCTAACACACCCAATCCCCCAGCATTTTTTGGCAAGCAAACATTATCCCATTTAACAAGGCAATTTCCTTTTTTATTGATATCCTTACCATACCAAAGGAAGTTCCTGCCAGATTTTTCAAAGTGATCCAGTATGGTGAGAGGTACTCTGATGCAACACATAGCAAAAATTGGCAGAGCAGCAACTATGGATTTAAGATGTACAAGTCTTCCAGAATATGACATTAATGAGGCAATGCCAGAAAGTCTATGATCAAGTCTTGATACCATGGGCATCAAGTCTGCCACTTTAGGTCTTGTAGATCCCATTGGTAGACCAAGATATGTGAAAGGCATAGATTCTTTTTTGCAATTGAAGGAATTTGCCAGCTCTTGAGCTTTATCATCAGACATGTTGATTGGTACCATGGATGATTTACTATAATTTACAACAAGTCCAGTGAATTTTCAGAAGTTGTCAAGTATCTCAATGAAGCTTCTAATTTGAACTTCATCAGCAGGCGAGATAACCAGGGTGTCATCAGCATATTGTATGATGGGATAACTTTCAGTAAAGTTAGTCTCAATGGGCAGAGATAGTGTTCCATTTCTCCATGCATCATTAACCATGATTTGCAATAATTCTCCAACCATAACATATAGAAGAGGGGAAAATGGATCTCCTTGTCTGACACCACACTTACATTGAATGCATGAGGGACACATGGCGAGCGAGCATGATTGAAGGGACAGGCGAAGCGGCCTCCACCTCCTACCACCTGCATGAGGGACATATGGCGAGCGAGCAGGATTGAAGGGACAGGCGAAGCGGCCGCTCCCCACCCCGTGATCGCGGGGTGCGGGCGCCTTGAAGGCCACGACCTGAGTCCACCCGAGTAAATGGGTCGTGCCTCTGCGTCTCCCTCCTTTTATGGGGAAGGCGCGAGCCGCCTCTTTACCATGATGTGACACATGCGTGTGGGAACCGCCCCACGCATGACCCCCACGTCACGCATGACCCTCCATGTCGCGCGTTCAACGCGGGTCGTGGGAAAGCCCAGCAGACGAGAAATTACTACGGTAAACTCCGCCCACCTGTCCGCGCACCGTTCTGGGCCTAGCCCAATGATACGTCTCCAACGTATCTATAATTTTTATTGTTCCATGCTATTATATTATCAACCTTGGATGTTTCATATGCATTTATATGCTATTTTAAATGATATTTGGGACTAACCTATTAACCTAGAGCCCAGTGCCAGTTTCTGTTTTTTCCTTGTTTTAGAGTATCACAGAAAAGGAAAGTCAAACAGAGTCCAATTGACCTGAAACTTCATGGAACTTATTTTTGGACCAGAAGAAGCCCACGGAGTATCGGAGTTGGACCAGGAGAGTCCCGGGCTGCCCACGAGGGTGGGGGCGCGCCCCCTGCCTCGTGGACAGCCTGGAGGTCCACCGACGTACTTCTTCCTCCCATATATACCCATATACCCTAAAAACTTCAAGGAGCACAATAGATCGGGAGTTCCGCCGCCAGAAGCCTCCGTAGCCACCGAAAACCAATCTAGACCCGTTCTGGCACCCTGCCGGAGGGGCAATCCCTCTCTGGTGGCCATCTTCATCATCCCGGCGCTCTCCATGACGAGGAGGGAGTAGTTCTCCCTCGGGGCTGAGGGTATGTACCAGTAGCTAGGTGTTTGTCTCTCTCTCTCTCTCTCCCTCTCGTGTTCTTGAGGTGATGCAATCTTGATGTTTCGCGAGCTTTGCTATTATAGTTGGATCTTATGATGTTTCTCCCCCTCTACTCTCTTGTAATGGATTGAGTTTTCCCTTTGAAGTTATCTTATAGGATTGAGTCTTTAAGGATTTGAGAACACTTGATGTATGTCTTGGATGGGATACCCGTGGTGACAATGGGGTATTCTATTGATCCACTTGATATATGATTTGGTGATCAACTTGCGGGTTCCGCCCATGAACCTATGCATAGGGGTTGGCACACGTTTTCGTCTTGACTCTCCAGTAGAAACTTTGGGGCACTCTTTGAAGTACTTTGTGTTGGTTTGAATAGATGAATCTGAGATTGTGTGATGCATATTGTATAATCATACCCACGGATACTTGAGGTGACATTAGGGTTTTGGTTGATTTGTGTCTTAAGGTGTTATTCTAGTGCGAACTCTATGATAGATTGAACGGAAAGAATAGCTTCATGTTATTTTACTACGGACTCTTGAATAGATCGATCAGAAAGGATAACTTTGAGGTGGTTTCGTACCCTACCATAATCTCTTCGTTTGTTCTCCGCTATTAGTGACTTTGGAGTGACTCTTTGTTGCATGTTGAGGGAAAGTTATATGATCCGATTATGTTATTATTGTTGAGAGAACTTGCACTAGTGAAAGTATGAACCCTAGGCCTTGTTTCCTAGTATTGCAATACCGTTTGTGCACACTTTTATCATTAGTTACCTTGCTGTTTTTATATTTTCAGATTACAAAAACCATTATCTACTATCCATATTGCACTTGTATCACCATCTCTTCGCCGAACTAGTGCACCTATACAATTTACCATTGTATTGGGTGTGTTGGGGACACAAGAGACTCTTTGTTATTTGGTTGCAGGGTTGCTTGAGAGAGACCATCTTCATCCTACGCCTCCCACGGATTGATAAACCTTAGGTCATCCACTTGAGGGAAATTTGCTACTGTCCTACAAACCTCTGCACTTGGAGGCCCAATAACGTCTACAAGAAGAAGGTTGTGTAGTAGACATCAAGCTCTTTTCTGGCGCCGTTGCCAGGGAGGTGAGTGCTTGAAGGTATATCTTTAGATCTTGCAATCGAGTCTTTTAGTTTCTTGTTTTATCACTAGTTTAGTTTATGAAAGAAAATTACAAAAAAATGGAATTACGTTTGCCTCATACGCTTCATCTTTTTAATATCTTTCGTGAGTATGATGGAAAGGAAAATTGTGCCAAAGTGTTAGAAGAAGAATGCATTGAAATGTTTGACACTAAATCTTTGAATGATGAGCATGATTGCAATATTGTTAGTATGAACTCCTTGAATATCCATAGTACTAATGATGATTGCACTAGTTATGATGAAAATGTCTCCTATAAACATGTCAATTTTTGTGGAGTGCATTGGGTTTGCAAGTAGACACCAAATAGGGAAGATAGATATTGCAAGAGGCATAAGCATTTAGAAACTAAATTGTTGCAAGAAAGGCTAGATGTTTGTGCTGAAACATTCAATATTTATCGCCATCCTTGTGAACTTTGCAATGAACATGGACATTTAAAGCTCCAATGCTATTTGTTTCATGATCAAGTCGTGTCCAAAAATTGTGATAACTTGATTACCCTTGAGCATCATAAAGAGCTTAGTCTTCTTTTGGGTTATGAAGAAATGAAACGTATAACTGAGGGTATTCCAAAATTTAATCTTGATAAATTTCTTGATTTTGATCTAGAGGAAATTTATATGTATTGCGTGGTGAATTGTATTGAAAAACCTTATATTGCCAATTACATAAAGAAAAGAAAACAAATAGAAGATGAAGAGAATACTAATGAAAGGGAAGAGCTTCACAATATCCTCCTATTATTTCTTATGATGAATCAGGTAACGAGGAGGAGCCTTCTATTCAACCAATCTCATTAATAAGGAGCTCCAAAAAGAGGGTTGAACCCACACATGATGTGAATAAGAAAAAGAAAAGACAGAGAAGCAAAGGTAGAAAGGTAGCTCTCCCAAATAATGTTGCTCCTATTACTCATTGTGATGATGATAATTGCTATACTATTGGTGCTACCCATACTATTAATGATGAGAGTGATTATGCTTATGATATGAAAAGGCCCAAGCTTGGGGATGCTATGTTTGATGAGAATGACATTTTTGAGAATATATTTGCTGCAATTAATGTTTGTTCCAAGCTTGGGGATGCTACATTTAATGAAGATGATATTTTTAGTCTCCCATGTTTTGATATGCAAATTTATAATGATGATAGCATGCCTCCTACTTATGATGATTATATTGATGAAAGTGGGTTTGGAAGAGTGTCAACTTTAGGAAGCAATGATCCCACTATTTTGGAGGATGTTGAATCTAATTATGATAATTATGAAAGTGGATTTGGAGAGGTCATGACTTTATTTAGTGATGATTCCACTATCTTGGAAGAGGTTTCAATCGATTATGATGAGAAAAAAGTTGCAACTTATGATGATTATTGTGATGATACTTATGCTATAAAAAGTAGTGATGATTATATATATAAAACTTGTCATGATTATGATTACCCTTTTTCTGAAAATTACTCTTTTAATGTGGAAACAATTTATAGTATTCGACTCTCTTATGATACTCACACTATTCTGAATGAGAAGAATGTTGGTTATGTGGAGAGTAATAACATTTCTATGCTTGTTGAGGGAGTCCTGGATTAGGGAGTCTCCGGACAGCCGGACTATATCCTTTGGCCGGACTGTTGGACTATGAAGATACAAGATTGAAGACTTCATCCCATGTCCGGATGGGACTCTCCTTGGCATGGAAGGCAAGCTAGGCAATACGGACATGTAGATCTCCTCCCTTGTAACTGACGCTGTGTAACCCTAGCCCCCTCCGGTGTCTATATAAACCGGAGGGTTTAGTCCGTAGGAGAACATACAATCATACCATAGGCTAGCTTCTAGGGTTTAGCCTCTATGATCTCATGGTAGATTAACTCTTGTAATACTCATATCATCAAGAACAATCAAGCAGGATGTAGGGTATTACCTCCATCAAGAGGGCCCGAACCTGGGTAAACATCGTGTCCCCTGCCTCCTGTTAGCATCCGCCTTAGACGCACTGTTCGGGACCCCCTACCCGAGATCCGCCGGTTTTGAGACCGACATTGGTGCTTTCATTGAGAGTTCCACTGTGTCGTCACCGTAAGGCTTGATGGTCTTTCGATCATCGGTAGCGATGCGGTCCAGGGTGAGGTTTTCCTCCCCGGACAGATCTTTGTATTCGCGGCTTCGCACTACGGTCCAATTCGCTTGGCCATCTGGAGCAGATCGACAGCTACGCCCATGGCCATCAGGTCAGATTCGGAAACTTAAACTACACTGCCGAGATCCATGAAGACTTGATCTTCGACGGATTCGAGCCCGTGCCAGGTGCGCCGCACAGTCACGACGAGCATGACGTAACTCTGCCGTCAAACAGTGTTCGAGAAACCACATCTGCAACTACTCTGACCTTCAATCCATAGGAAATTGCGCCATCCAAGGACGGAGGGATAGACCCCGCCAGGGAGGCCGCACTCTCAGTGGTGATGGAGCCGGATACTAACTTCACCCCTTACGAGAGACGTGTCGCCGAACCATTGGATTCGTCTCCGGCCACGGACTCCGAGCCGCCTGCATCCATGCCTATCGAATCCGACTGGGTGCCGATCATGGAGTTCACCTCCACGGATATCTTTCAGCACTCGCCTTTCAGCGATGTGCTAAATTCATTAAGATCTCTGTCCTTGTTAGGAGAACCTTGGCCGAACTATGTCTGGCTAGAAGGGGATGCGGACGACGAAGAAATTCGCTTCCCACCCACCACCCACTTAGTAGCCATTGTCGAGGACTTAACCGACATGCTCAACTTCGACTCCGAAGACATCGACGGCATGGACGAAGATGCAGGAGACGAACAGGAACCAGCGCCCACAGGGCGCCGGACAGCCATTTCATCACATGACATATACATGGTGGATACACCCAAAGAAGGCAATGGTGAAGAGACAACGGAGGATGGCCCCTCCAAGAAGCAACCCAAGCGCCGATGTCAGCGGCGCCGCTCTAAGTCCCTCCATAGCAAAAACAGCGATAACAGCGCAAGAGAAAATAACACTCCAGTCGACTCTAGAGGAAACGACGACCACATTGCCCCGGCGGCAGAGCACGATGAAGCTGCAAGAGGCGAACATAGTACGGATCCAACGTCCGAACACGGCGATGCCGAGGATAAACCTCATCAAACCCCCTCTCGGGAGGAAAACAGTCTGGACGAAGATGCACACATCATCCCGGAAATGCACTTGGAGCAAGAGATCCTTCGCAGAAGGCTTATTGCCACAACGAGGAGTCTGAAGAAGCAGAAGCAAAGGCTTAAGGCCGCACAAAATACACTCAACAGCAGGTGGAACAAAGTGCTCGATAACGAAGCAAAGTACGGTGGAAGTTACCACACAAAGAGCTATCCAAAGCGCAAGCTATTACCTGAATTCGATGATGAGGCCTTAGAGCCCACACAGCCAAAAATGGAATGGCCAACCGGCCGGATCCACCACCTTGTGACCGCGATAGAGCGGCTAACAAAGTCGCACATAAGTCAACACAAAATCTACGTGAGGACTTGCGCGAAAAGTCTGGTACAACCAGATCCATCTATGGATCTAGGAAGCGCGCTCCGGCACAAAATCAAAACCGAATGCTACAACCGTCCAAACACCATGGCACATCCCAATACAGGGGTGCCGCACACCCCTGATGTTTCACCAATGAGGTGCTGGACCACGAATTACCAGAAGGATTCAAACCAGTGAGCATAGAGGCATACGACGGTACCACAGACCCTAGGGTCTGGATTGAGGACTTTATCCTCCATATCCATATGGCTTGCGGAGACGATCTCCATGCCATCAAATACTTGCCCCTCAAGCTTAAAGAACCAGCTCGGCACTGGCTGAAAAGCCTCCCCAAAAACTCAATTGGAAGTTGGGAGGAGCTCGAGGATGCTTTTCGGGCTAATTTTCAAGGGACCTATGTCCGACCTCCGGATGCAGACGATTTAAGCCATATAATTCAACAGCCCGGAGAGTTCGCCCGAAAGCTTTGTAACAGGTTTCTCACTAAGAAGAACCAAATCGTCGACTGTCCGGACGCCGAAGCCTTAGCAGCTTTCAAACACAGCGACCGAGACGAATGGCTTGCCAGACACCTCGGCCAAGAAAAACCGAGAACAATGGCAGCCCTAACAAGCCTCATGACCCACTTTTGCGCGGGCAAAGATAGATGGTTAGCCCGCAGTAGCACCAGCGACCCAAGCACATCCGAAGTCAGGGATGGCAATGGAAAACCACGACGCAATAAAAACAAGCGTAGAAATAAAGAAGATAGCCCAGATAATATGGTAGTCTACGCAAGATTCAGGCACTCTCGACCAGGTCAGCGGAAAAAGCCTTTCAAAGGCAGCAGAGACGGACCGTCTGGCCTAAACAAGATTCTTGACAAACTATGTCAGATTCATGGCAAGCCCGATAAAACTGCAAATCACACCCACAGAGAATATTGGGTCTTCAAGCAGGCCGGTAAGCTAAACGCCGAACACAAGGGGGGAGACACCAAGCGAAGACGAGGACGAACCTCGCCAGCAAAGAACTGGAGGATAGAAAAAATTCCCACCAGAGGTCGAAACAGTAAACATGATCCATGTGACGAAGAGGAGAAGCAAATAAGCACTCCGAGACACACGCGCCATAGAGCCCGTCACCCCTAGGTTCAACCCCTGGTTGGCCTGCCCGATCACTTTTGATCGTGGGGATCACGCGACAAGCATCCGACATGAAGGATTGGATGCCTTGGTGTTAGACCCAATAATAAACGGATACCATCTCACATGAGTCCTCATGGATGGCGGAGTGGTCTAAATCTGATATATCAGGACATAGTCCGCAAAATGGGGATAGACCCGACACAAATAAGCCACAGTAATACTACCTTCAAGGGAGTAATACCAGGCCAAGAGGCCCGCTGTACGGGCTCTCTATTGCTAGAGGTTGTATTCGGTTCTCCAGATAACTTCCAAATCGAAAGGTTAACTTTCTACATCGCTCCATTCCGAAGTGGCTATCACGCACTACTCGGAAGAACGGCTTTCGCTCGTTTTAATGCAATACTGCATTATGCTTCTCTCAAGCATAAGATGCCCGGTCCACGTGGCACCATCACAGTTAGCAGAAATACTGAGCATTTTCTACACGCGGAAGAGTGTGCGGCGGCTTTAACAGCCGAGCACTAGATGGCCTCACCAACCAGAAAAATGATAGGTCGTCAAGACCACGGGCACGGTTAGACGAGTCCGGTGCACCATTACATATAAATGAGATTGGTTTGATCATCAAACCCTCCTAAACGGTACCAGGGGTTTCCCGCGTGTAATCGGGGCTAGTCCGGCTCAACTTGACTTATCTTGAGTTTTAATAGTTTATTGATAATAACCAATTTTTTGGCACAACAACTTTCACCTAAGTTCCTCTGTTTTACAGATGACAATCGTGCTACACCCGTCCAGGACACGGCACAATGGAGACACAGGCGCAGACATGCACCAGGGACCTGCTCAAAGGTTTCTTTTCAGATTAAAACCCTGCATAAACCTTTTTTACTGTCTCTTGTTGTTCACATCCTCCGGATACTCAATACAACTGAGAAGGACGCTGACGTTATTGGCATGTGGCCACGTCAAGATATTGCACGTACCTGGACACTCGGGGTTTATTATTAAGGGCATCGTTCAACCCGACATATGTTATAAAGACTGAATACCTTAGGGAGTGTTCGGCGTCGCGAGTTTGGCCTTATATGCATTAGCTCCGAATCATGTCTTTGGTCAAATTTTGGGTTTTCCTGGCTCCCATGTTTTGGTACCTTACGTTCCGCTATATCTGCTAAGGTAGCACTAGGAGAACTACTACGATTGTGCCCTGGTTCATCCGGATGAGCACCTGAGTAGAGAAAGCCGAAAACTGACTATCATGATAAAGCGTGAGACTGGTCAACCAGTCGATGACTCAACGGAATCTTCGGGATTCCTCCACATTAATGAAGGGCCGTTTCCGGTCATGTACGTATGCGCCCCATATTCGGACGAGCGCAGAAGTACCAGGGGCTATATAGTAGCCCCACCGTCAAACTCCTATGGCTAAGTGAAAGTCTTAAAGCAATATAGTCTGATTGCCTCGTTCGCTGTGCTACCACCTCCTTAATGGACCAAGACATTGGATCAAGTGTGAATACGCATTTTTTTGCGAACACCTCCGCATTATATGTGTGGGGGCGGAAGCCGTCGACTGCAAACTTTCAGGTTATGTACATATATACATAAACGGCCGCACAGGAGGCATCATAATACTTTCAGGCAAAAGTATAAACATAGCCTTGATAACTCAATAAAACATTGTTTTTACAATGGGAGTACATGTCACTAGAACATAATATTCTTTGTGCACTGAGCCTCTATCGAACGAGCGCCTTTGAAAACTTCTTCAAAGTAGTGCTCGACAGCCACTCGGCCCACGACCAAACCCTGTGTTGCAACAGTGGTGGCCTCCATCTCCGCCCAGTATGTCTTGACACGGGAAAAGGCCATCCGCGCACCCTCTACGCATGCCGACCTCTTCATAGCATCGATGTGCGACACAGCACCAAGGAATTGTTGCACTAAACTAAAGTAACTATTCGGCCTTGGCCCTCCCGGCCATAGATGATCCACAACAGACCTCATGGCTAGTCCGGACAACCTATGGAGCTCGGCCCACTCGGCCATTCGCTCATTCGACAGCAGCAGACGCACTGGAACATGGAACTATGACCAGAACAGCGTCTCCACTTCGCGATCTTTTTGATCCTTGAAGTACTCGGCCGCATCAGCAGCACTTGCCGCCAAATCCACGTAGGCATCCGCAGAACTCCATAGTTGATCAAGAGGAGCATACTTCGGATCTCCGAACTTAGTCCGCAATAAGAAGGGCTTCCCAGCCATGATATCCGCAGCTTGACGCAGCTCCTCCTTCGCCGCTCTAATTTTGGAGCAAGCTTCCTTGGCGGCTACCATGGCCTTCTCTAGGTCCATCGCCCTCGCTTGGCTTTCTTTTTCAAGAAGCTTGTAACGGTCAGCGGCATCTTTTAACTCAACGGCCATCTTGGCTATTCTTTCCTTGCTCTGGCCGTGCGCGGCCTGTTCGGCCCTCAGCTCTTCGAGCGCCTTTAGAGCGGCCGCATCACTATTCCTTGTTTGTTCCTTGGCTCGGGCAAGCTCCGCCCGAAGGGTCTCCATGGTGGCAGCTCCATCTGCAGTCACAACATATTAAAGATACTGGCATCATGCTCCTCTCACTATATGTTGATCACCGGAGAAATCACTTACCCTGTGCCTCGTCAAGCCGCTTGTTGACAAGCACGATGTCGGAATCTGCCGCATCAAGTTGCCGCTTTAGCTCGGCAAACCCATCAGTCTGACTAGCAACCGGAGCTTCAGCCACCTGCACATAAAGGCGGTCTGGTTATTACCTGGGACTATGATCCTCTATTTGCCACCGTTTTCGACGACAACCAGAGTCTGAGGGGATACTATCTGTATAGGGCACACCTAACGTGTGCGGTACTGTAAAAAACATACACTATTTCACGTACCTCAAAGCCTTTCAGCAGACTCATAAAAGCTTCATGCAATCCGCTTTCAGCGGATGAAATCCTTTCCATTACCGTACCCATTAGCATATGATGCGCTTCTGAGATGGCCTCTTGCTCTAGAAGATCCTTCAGTGCGTCCGACCGCACACTGTACAGTTCTGGACTCTTTCTGTTGCTCTCTTTAGGAGCCAAATACTGAGGACACCGGGTAGCCAAAGGATTACCCTCTGGCCTTGGCGGATCAGGAGAGACCCTCCGCAACGACACTTCATAGTCACCCGCCTCATGAGGCGGGGTGGCAGGGGGAGGTGTTTCGCTCTCCATCATCTCCGGAAGAAGATCCCCCGAAGACAAATTCTATTGAGAAGGGCTACGATCCGAACTACAAGATATAAGCTTCGGTTATTGTCTTCGGAAGTAAGGTAGGACACTTTCACTATTAAAGTACTTTTTGATTACTTACAGCTTGGTAGAGGGCTGATCCCCTTGCGGACATTGTGCGGCAAGAATACCCTCCGAAGTAGGACCCTCTAGCGAGGATTTCTTCCCCCGTTTGGAAGCCTTTGTTTCTGGATCTTCAAAGGTGGTCCTTGAGGGAGTCCTGGATTAGGGGGTCTCTGGACAGCCGGACTATATCCTTTGGCCAGACTGTTGGACTATGAAGATACAAGATTGAAGACTTCGTCTCGTGTCCGGATGGGACTCTCCTTGGCGTGGAAGGCAAGCTAGGCAATACGGATATGTAGATCTCCTCCCTTGTAACCGACTTTGTGTAACCCTAGCCCCCTCCGATGCCTATATAAACCGGAGGGTTTAGTCCATAGGCTAGCTTCTAGGGTTTAGCCTCTACGATCTCGTGGTAGATCAACTCTTGTAATACTCATATCATCAAGAACAATCAAGCAGGACGTAGGGTATTACCTCCATCAAGAGGGCCCAAACCTGGGTAAACATCGTGTCGCCTGCCTCCTGTTACCATCCGCCTTAGACACACAGTGTGGGACCCCCTACCCGAGATCTGCCGGTTTTGACACCGACAGTCCTCTTCCTTCCTCGTGAAGAGGGAGTGTCAGATTCTTCTCCCTAGTTATCCTCCTTTGCGGAAGTGCTAATTCCCCCGATTGCGGCCTCTTTATTCCCCCTCATCTTCCTTTTGAGGGCACCTGATAAGGCGCCGACTCGAGCATTCTGTCCAGTACTGGATTGGCCAAGCCTTCGGGAAGGGGGGCCGAACACCTGATCATCTTTGCCTTTGTTATCTAGTCCCGGTCAAAGAGCGACTTTTCAGAATGATGTCATGATAAATAAAAGGACAGCGTGTTCGGCCATGGGATTACTTACTTGGGTATCAGGGCGGTTGCGGCTCAGACCTGCATCCTCGGTGGTATCCGGACACTCTATTTGGGGTCCGAAGAACAATTTGTACATCTCCTCGAGCGTCATGCCGAGGAAGTGCTGGATAGTTCACGGTCCTTCCGGGTTGAATTCCCACATACGGAGGGGTCGATGTTTGCAAGGCTGGACTTGGCGAACTAGCATAACTTGCATTACCATAACCAGGCTGAAATCTCTCTCAAAGAGATCTCGGATGCGGCTCTGCAATATCGGCACATCACTTGCTGGAGCCCAGCTCAGCCCCCTGCTGATCCATGACGTTAGTTGTGGTGGGGGGCCGAGCGAAAGGCAGGGCGGCTACCCACTTGGTACTTCGGGGAGCAGTGATGTAAAACCACTCCCGCTGCCACAAGCTAGACGCCTCTGGGAAGGAACCCTCTGGCCATGGAGCATCATCGCTTTTGCTTATCACGGCACCTCCGCACTCTGTGTGTCACCCCTCGATCATCTTCGGCTTCATATTGAAGGTCTTGAGCCACAGGCCGAAGTGAGGGGTAATGCGGAGGAAGGCCTCACATACGACGAGATGTGAAGGAGGGAATCCGGGGCCAGATCATGGAAATCTAGCCCATAATAGAACAGGAGCCCCCTAACAAAGGGATCCAGAGCGAGGCCTAGTCCTCGGAGGAAGTGAGAGATGAACACAACACTCTCGTTGGGTTCGGGAGTGGGGATGACCTGCCCTTGGGCGGGCAGCCTGTGCGAAATTTTGGCAGTCAGATATTGCTACCTCTTGAGCACTGTGTTGGATTTCCCCGAAGAGGAGAGGATGATGCAGCAAAGTAGCTTAAGTATTTCCCTCGGTTTTTGAGAACCAAGGTATCAATCCAGTAGGAGGCTATGTGCGACTCCCTCGTACCTACACAAAAACAATAGCTCAACGCAACCAACGCGCTTAGGGGTTGTCAATCCCTTCACGGTCACTTACAAAAGTGAGATCTGATAGAGATGATAAATAATATTTTTGGTATTTTTGGTATAGAGATGCAAAGTAAAAAGTAAAAGGCAAAGTAAAAGCAAAGCAATAACAAAGAGATGGAGATTGATATGATGAGAAAGAGACCCGGGAGTCATAGGTTTCACTAGTGGCTTCTCTCAAGAGCATAAGTATTCTACGGTGGGTGAACAAATTACTGTTGAGCAATTGACAGAATTGAGCATAGTTATGAGAATATCTAGGTATGATCATGTATATAGGCATCACGTCCGAGACAAGTAGACCGACTCCTGCCTGCATCTACTACTATTACTCCACTCATCGACCGCTATCCAGCATGCATCTAGAGTATTAAGTTAAAACAGAGTAACGCCTTAGCAAGATGACATGATGTAGGGATAGTTTCATGCAATATGATAAAAACCCCATCTTGTTATCCTCGATGGCAACGATACAATACGTGCCTTGCCGCCCCTTCTGTCACTAGGAAAGGACACCGCAAGATCGAACCCAAACCTAAGCACTTCTCCCATGGCAAGAACAACCAATCTAGTAGGACAAACCAAACTGATAATTCGAAGAGACTTGCAAAGAAAACCAATCATACATAAAAGAATTCAGAGAAGATTCAAATATTATTCATAGATAGACTGGATCATAAACCCACAATTCATCGGTCTCAACAAACACACCGCAAAAACAAGATTACATCGAATAGATCTCCACGAGAGAGGGGGGGGGACATTGTATTGAGATCCAAAAAGAGAGAAGAAGCCATCTAGCTACTAACTATGGACCCGTAGGTCTGAAGTAAACTACTCACACTTCATCGGAGGGGCTTGGATGATGATGTAGAAGCCCTCCATGATCGATGCCCCCTCCGGCAGAGCTCCGGAACAGGCCCCAAGATGGGATCTTGTGGATACAGAAAGTTGCGACGGTGGAATTAGGTTTTTGGTTCCGTCCCTAATCGTTTGGGGATACGTGGATATATATGGGAGGAATAAGTATGTTGGTGGAGCTTCGAGGGGCCCACGAGGCAGGGGGCGCGCCCTCCACCCTCGTGGCCGCCTCGTGGCTTTCTTAATGGAGGGTCCAAGTCTCCTGGATCTTATCTGATGAGAAAATCACGTTTCCAAAGGTTTCATTCCGTTTGGACTTCATTTGATATTCTGTTTCTCCGAGACACTGAAATAGGCAAAAAAATAGCAATTATGGGCTAGGCCTTCGGTTAATAGGTTAGTCCCAAAAATAATATAAAAGTGGAAAATAAAGCCCAATATAGTCCAAAACAGTAGATAATATAGCATGGAGCAATAAAAAATTATAGATACGTTGGAGACGTATCAGATATCTGGCCTCTCTCAGCTTCTTGATGTCCTCCTCTGTGATAGATGAAGGCATCCACCGACCTTGGAGGTTGGATCCGGACATGGCTGAAGGTCGGAAGCGCCTGACCTGAGCCTAGGGTGTTGGAACTCGAGGCGGCGGAAGGATTCGATTGAGCACGAGAGGAAAAAAGGACAGGTCTTGGCCTCTTTATAAAGAGGGTGAATATCAAGCGTCCTCCTCGCGGCCGTTTTGGACTCGCCTAAAATCGAGGAGTCATGCCAACGGGCACGAGTGGGTTACCCACGTCCGTATTGATGAGAATCCCGTAATAAGGGGGGCACGATCTCTGCTTCGACAAGACGTGTCAAGAAAACCGCCTTGCAATATGTGCAGTGTTGGTTGGGAAAAACGGTTCGGATAAGGACCGGGTCATGACATGACGTCGTGCTGTCAAAACGCATCACCAGATTAGATTTGTGGAAATATTATTCTCTCTACGGTGGTATGTGGAAACTGTTTTGTAGAGCCAGACACTCACTACTAGGAAAAGGGCTATAGATAGGGTTGATACTAATGGCGCACCAGGGAAGTACTGCGCCACTACTATATACTAATGGCGCACCTGTTGGTGATGCGCCATTAGTGTGGAAGACACTAATGGCGCACCAAAAACAGGGTGTGCCACTAGTATTAATTTTTTTCCATTTTTCCATACATACTAATGGCGCATCAGGTCGACAATGCGCCATTACTAGTTCTAACTAGTAATGGTGCACCAGACAGAGAGTGCGCCATTACTGTAATTTTTTCTTATTTTTTTTGCAAAACTACTAATGGCGCACCGTTTCACAGTGCGCCATTACTAGTTTAAACTAGTAATGGCGCACTATTACACGGTGCGCCATTAGTATCCCCCTCCATCTCGATCTCGATTCCCCCTCCATCTCGATCTCGATTCCCCCTCCATCTCGATCTCGATCCCCCTCCATCTCGATCCCACCCGCACCCTCCCCTGCTAGCTTCACCGCCGCCGCCGACCCACCGCAACCCTCCCCCGCTCCAC
>NC_041384.1:74493835-74515526 GCF_002162155.2 Triticum dicoccoides
CCCCCGCACCCTCCCCCGCTCCATCGCCGCCGCCGATGATATTTTCAAGTAACAAATTTGAACATATTTTTTAAAAAATTATTACTGTTTTTATAAAAAAAAATATTACTGTTATGATTTAAACAAGTTTGAACATATTTAGACACAAATAAATATAAAAAACAGCATTTAAAATGCATAAAAAAATATTGGGGAGCCTGGGAATCGAACCCAGGACCTCCTAGTGTGTGTGCTCCGTGCTGACCAGTCGGGCTAGTGGGTGGGTTTTGTTGTAGATAGGGTTAGGTTGTAGATAAGGCTAGTGTGGGCTAGATTAAAACAAAATTCTAATGGCGCACCGAGGGGTGGTGCGCCATTAGAATAGTCGTACTTATGGCGCACGAGTGTGTGGTGCGCCATTAGAAAGCTTCCCCCCCACACTAAATCCCCAATCTCTCTAATCTCTCCCCTGCCTCATCGATCTCACCCGCTGCCCCCCGTGTTCGCCGTCCCCCTCACCACCCCCCTCGCCTCCTTCGCCGTCCCCGAGCCGAGCGCCGCCTCCCTCGCCGCCTCCCTCCGATGCTCCGCCGTCGCCGTCGTTCTCGTCCCCGCCCCCGCCCACCCGCCGCGCCCAGCGGCTGCTCCGACGAGATCACCGCCCTTCCGACTCTGACCCCACCGCCGTCCACTGCGATGAGCTCACCGTCTCCCTCCCCCGAGTCCGCCGTCCCCGTGCGGCCCCTGGTCAGTCTCTCTCCCCCTCTCTCCCGCGCTCATCCCCATGCCCCCATGGGGCGGCGCCTTAGGGTTAGGAGCAGGAGCTCGCCACCGCCGCCCCATCGTGCCGCTGCTACTGCTTCGTGCCGACGCCGTTCCCGCGCGCTCGTGCGCTGACGCTATTAGAATGTTGGTCTTAGGTTCATAACAGTGTCAGAGCTTCAGACTATGATGCTTCTCTGATTATCTTGTTATGGAACTGCTTCTATGAAACTGCCCCTTTTATATTTGGCACCCTCATTGTTACGTCTTCTAGATGCTTTCCTTATCCTGCAGGCTTGTACATCATTACGTGTCTCTTCAGTGGTTGCTCAGTGGCTAATTCTGTTTGCTCCATTGATGAGCTCTAGGCGCCTTGGCGGTGTTGTCATTGTCTTTGCATATCAATGCTGGCGAAATTGCTTGACTTAACGTTTAATGTGTTCCTACATAGCTGAATAGGATAAAACTCATATTGTTCAACCGCTGTCCCTTTTACATTTAGTGCACTCATTGTTATGTCCCGGAGATCCTTTCATTACCATATAGGCTTGTACATCATGTGTTTGTTAAATGGTTTCTATAAGCTGGATGTCATTAGTTGTGTCCAAGTTGTGTTAATGGGCTGCTGCTTTGTGATGTAACCACCAAACTCCCTGATTTTGCAGTTTGATTGCTACATTTATCTCAACTTCTAGTTGACATTTCTACTTGATTAGAATTTTACAGGGGACTTATGCTGAAATTTCAGAATCTGATTCTGAGTATGATGCTTCTCTGATTATCCTGTTATGCCCTGTCAACGATTTGCTTCCCTCGATGCTGTGAGTTATTAGTTCTCATGCCCCAATGAATTCTCTTCACTATGCTCTAGGCAGTCAACTGTGGTAGATGCTAGAGTATTGTAGCTGCATTTCACATGCCAAAGTAAATGTAGCCTATTAGGACAATATGATTATTTTAGAATAGTTAGAGGAGCATCGGTTTATTGCATCAGATGTGATATGTCAGAAGATTTATTCCATGTGTTAATATTTTCTTCCCAACAGTTCTGTTAAGATGAGATCTATCCATTGTCCATAATATATTGCTGAATAATAATATGTGTGGTGTCTTTGACATAAATAATAAATTGGAAGATGTTCAGAGATTTAGGCCAACTGGAACTTTAACAATATTGGTGATGATGACGAGTAGTTCTTATTATCTTCTGTGTTCACGTCTCTAGATTTTATCTCGTGTGTTCACATTTGTCTTAATACCTTGCCTTGCCTTGTTTGGTTCTAGTGCATAAAGGTCTGTTGGTCTATTGTAAGGGTACTAATTGGTCTCTTCTGCTGCTTATCAGAGATGGCGGGAAGCAGCCAACGCCGCTCTGCGACACCGCAGTACGAGTTGGATGCTTCCGAGTTCTTCACTATGATACTTGGGACTTCAGTATCATCCATAACGCAGGTATATAAAACGAGAGATCTCCCCTTCACCCATCTCATTATGATATCTATTGTTTGCCTACATCACTCATTGTCCCGAACTGCAGAGGCTGCCTGACAGTTTTAAGAACATGCTGATGGGTGAAGATCCGCCAAATAATGCGAAGGTGCGACAGGCTGGCAGCGGGTTTCGCAGGCTGTGGGATGTGGAGTTGGTGATCAAGGAGGGCCAGATGTACTTGTCTTGTGGGTGGGAGAAGTTCTACCGTGCCTACGACCTGCGGCTGGGGTACTTCCTTCTCTTCACGTACGACGACGGCGCCACCATGCTCATCGTGAAGGTGTTCAACGCGACTATGTGTCGCATGCGCTACGCTGAAGATTATGATGCCGGTACGTTCTACCTCTTCTTATTCCTCTACATTTGGCTTTGTCTCACATCGATTGTTAACGGTCATTGTTGCATTTGGACAGGTAATGGGAGCAGCTGCAGCGACAATGGCTACAGTCAAAGCAGCAGCGACCATGGCTGTAGCGAAAGCAGCATCGATTCTGGCTGTAGCGAAAGCAGCAGCGATTCTGGCAGCAGCATAGACAACAACAAGGATGATTCATACTGGAGTGCGGGAGAAGAGGAGCAGAGTGGGGATGAGGATCTGCAGGATGACGATGGGCATCAGGCTGAGGATGACCTAGCGCTGGTGGTGGCTGACCAAGGGCAAGAGATGGTGGTGGCTGACCAAGGGCAAGAGATGTTGGTGGCTGACCATGGGCAAGAGATGGAGGTGGCTGAGGATGACCTAGCGATGGTCGTGCCTGAAGGTGGCCTCGCGATGGTGGTGGTGCCTGACAATGACCACGCATCGGTGGTGGCGCCGGCGATCCCACAGCTGGGCGACATGACCACGCCAATTGAGGTAGAAGACTACATCCCACTGCCTCCACCGCCTCCACCGCCTCGCCGCTCTTGGCGCATGAGGCTGAGGAAGGAGAAGGAGAAGAACAATGCATGAGAACTAAACTTTGTCAGGTATGTCAGATCTCCAAAATGATATATATATACTTAGTTACCTATGTTATCTCTAATATGCTTAGTTTCCTATAGGTTAGCTTCATTTTACCTAAGTTGGCTCTAATATGCTAACTTAGAGCTTATATGCTTAGTTTCCTATAGGTTAGCTCCAAAATAACTTATGTTAGCACAAAATGATCAAGTTTACATAATAAGCTTATAGTCTTTTTCTTATTCTTCTTCTTTTCCAAAATGACATAGGTTAGCTTCATTTTACCTAAGTTGGCTCTAATATGCTAACTTAGAGCTTATATGCTTAGTTTCCTATAGGTTAACTCCAAAATAACTTATGTTAGCACAAAATGATCAAGTTTACATAATAAGCTTACAGTCTTTTTCTTATTCTTCTTCTTTTCCAAAATGACATAGGTTAGCTTCATTTTACCTGAGTTGGCTCTAATATGCTAACTTAGAGCTTATATGCTTAGTTTCCTATAGGTTAGCTCCAAAATAATTTATGTTAGCACAAAATGATCAAGTTTACATAATAAGCTTATAGTCTTTTTCTTATTCTTCTTCTTTTCCAAAATGACATAGGTTAGCTTCATTTTACCTAAGTTGGCTCTAATATGCTAACTTAGAGCTTATATGCTTAGTTTCCTATAGGTTAGCTCCAAAATAACTTATGTTAGCACAAAATGATCAAGTTTACATAATAAGGTTATAGTCTTTTTCTTATTCTTCTTCTTTTCCAAAATGACATAGGTTAGCTTCATTTTACCTAAGTTGGCTCTAATATGCTAACTTAGAGCTTATATGCTTAGTTTCCTATAGGTTAGCTCCAAAATAACTTATGTTAGCACAAAATGATCAAGTTTACATAATAAGCTTATAGTCTTCTTCTTATTTCTTTTCCAAAATTCTTCTTATTCTTCTTCTAGTGTTCTTCTTCTTCTAGTATTCTTCTAGTCTTCTTCTTTTTCTTCTTCTAACTTCTTGTTTATCATTTTGCAGATTTGATCTAATTCACGGAAGCTTGCATGGATGGAGTGCTTCTTTTCCATTTGTGTTTTTATTTTGTATTAATGTGAAACTTTTGTGAATTGATGGATAACGGTGTTGGATGAACAATGTGAAACTTTTGTAATATGTAACGATGGAACTATGTGTTGGCTATGTATGTATATATGATGGAACTTGTGTGTTGGCTATGTATGTATATATGATGGAACTTGTGTGTTGGCTATGATTGTTATATGGATGCTAGTTGTATATATATGTGTTGGATATCTCATAGGTGAAATAGTGATATGAGATTAAGAAAAAAATTAAAAAAAATGTTACTAATGGCCTGGTGCGCCATTAGTATACCAGATACTAATGGCGCACCTGTGGTGCGCCATTAGTAAGATATACTAGTGGCGTGCTACTAATGGTGCACTGGTAATGCGGCATTAGTAGGCAAAACTAGTGCGCTATTAGTAGGCCTTTTCCTAGTAGTGATTATCCTTGAGTCCAAAACCTTCTGGGGAGTATTCAGAGGAGGAACCCGCCTTGCAATGCCGAAGACAACACTGCGCGCCGGACTCATCGTCATTGAAGCCTGGTTCAGGGGCTACTGAGGGAGTCCTGGATTAGGAGGTCTCCGGACAGCCGGACTATATCCTTTGGCCGGACTGTTGGACTATGAAGATACAAGATTGAAGACTTTGTCCCGTGTCCGGATGAGACTCTCCTTGGCATGAAAGGCAAGCTAGGGAATACGGATATATAGATCTCCTCCCTTGTAACCGACTCTGTGTAACCCTACCCCCTCCGGTGTCTATATAAAGCGGAGGGTTTAGTTCGTAGGAGAACATACAATCATACCATAGGCTAGCTTCTAGGGTTTAGCCTCTACGATGTCATGGTAGATCAACTCTTGTAATACTCATATAATCAAGAAAAATCAAGCAGGACGTAGGGTATTACCTCCATCAAGAGGGCCCGAACCTAGGTAAACATCGTGTCCCCTGCCTCCTGTTATCATCCGCCTTAGACGCACAGTTCGGGACCCCCTACCCGAGATCCGCCGGTTTTGACACCGACACTTGTAGATCATGAAAAGAATGCTTTAGGTGCTGGTTATATAGTTGAATTCATTCATGATGCTACTGAAAATTATTACGAGGGAGGAACATATGCTTGTAGGAATTGCAATAACATGTAGTTTACTCTTTATTTGCTTAAAGATTTGAAGTTATGCTTGTTTTGCCCTCCTATGCTAGTTGATTATTGTTCCCACAAGTTGTTTTCTCACAAAATCCCTATGCATAGGAAGTGTGTTAGTCTTAAATGTGCTAGTCATATTCTTCATGATGCTCTCTTTATGTTTCAATTCTTATCTTTTATGTGCGCATAATGAAATCATCATGCCTAGCTAGGGGCGTTAAACGTTAGCGCTTGTTGGGAGGCAACCCAATTTTATTTTTGTTCCTGTTTAGTAATAAATAATTCATCTAGCCTCTGTTTAGATGTAGTTTTATGTTTTAATTAGTGTTTGTGCCAAGTAGAACCTTTGGGAAGACTTGGGGAAAGTCTTGTTGACCAGGCTGTAAAAACAGAAACTTTAGCGCTCGCGAGAATTGCTGCAATGTTTTATTGGAGAGTGATATTTAGTTAATTATTTTTGCAGATGATTAATAGATAAATTCCTCACGTCCATCAATTTATTTTAGAATTTTTGGGGTTCCAGAACTATACGTTTGATCCAGATTGCTACAGACTGTTCCGTTTTTGACAGATTCTGTTTTCTATATGTTGTTTGCTTATTTTGATGAATCTATGAGTAGTATCGGAGGGTATGAACCATAGAGAATTTGGAATGCAGTAGATATTACACCAATATTAATTTATAATGAGCTCACAACAGTACCTAAGTGCTGATTTATTTTCTTATACTAACGGAGCTTACGAGTTTTCTGTTAAGTTTTTTGTTGTGAAGTTTTCAAGTTTTGGGTAAAGATTCAATGGACTATGGAATAAGGAGTGGCAAGATCCTAAGCTTGGGGATGCCCAAGTCACCCCAAGGCAATATTCAAGGATAACAAAGAGCCTAAGCTTGGGGATGCCCCGGAAGTCATCCCCTCTTTCGTTTTCGTTCATCGGTAACTTTACTTGGAGCTATATTTTTATTCACCACATGATATGTGTTTTGCTTGGAGCGTCATTTTATTTTATTTAGTTTCGCTTGCTGTTTGCATAAAATACCAAGATCTTAAATTCTTAAATGTTAGAGAGTCTTCACATAGTTGCATAATTATTCAACTACTCATTGATCTTCACTTATATCTTTTGGAGTAGTTTGTCGTTGCTCTAGTGCTTCACTTATATCCTTTTAGAGCACGGTGGCGGTTTTATTTTAAAGAAATAATTGATCTATCATGCTTCACTTATATTATTTTGAGAGTCCTTTAGAACAGAATGGTAGTTTGCTTTGGTTATGAAACTAGTCCTAATATGATGGGCACCCAAGATGGATATAATAAAAACTTTCATATAGAGTGCATTGAATACTAAGAGAAGTTTGATATTTGATGATTGTTTTGAGATACGGGGATAGTGATATCAAAGTTGTGCTAGTTGAGTAGTTGTGAATTTGAGGAATACTTGTGTTGAAGTTTGCAAGTCCCTTAGCATGCACGTATGGTAAACTTTGTGTAACAAATTTGAAACATGAGGTGTTATTTGATTGTCTTCCTTATGAGTGGCGGTCGGGGACGAGCGATGGTTTTTTCCTACCAATCTATCCCCCTAGGTTTTTGATGACTTGTAGATTTTTGCAATAAGTATGTAAGTTCTTTATGACTAATGTTGAGTCCATGGACTATACGCACTCTTACCTTTCCATCATTGCTAGCCTCTTCGGTACCGTGCATGCCCTTTCTCACTTTCAGAGTTGGTGCAAACTTCGCCGGTGCATCCAAACCCCATGATATGATACGCTCTTTCACACATAAACCTCCTTATATCTTCCTTAAAACAGCTACCATACCTACCTATTATGGCATTTCCATAGCCATTCCGAGATATATTGCCATGCAACTTTCCACAGTTCCGTTTATTATGACACGCATCATCATTGTCATATTGCTTTGCATGATCATGTAGTTGACATCATATTTGTGGCAAAGCCACCATTCATAATTTTTCATACATGTCACACATGATTCATCCCAATCCCGGTACACCGTCGGAGGCATTCATATAGAGTCATATCTTGTTCTAAGTATTGAGTTGTAAGTAAATAAAAGTGTGACAATCATCATTATTAGAGCATTGTCCCAGTGTGGAAAGGATGATGGATACTATGATTCCCCCACAAGTCGGGATGAGACTCCGGAGGAAAAAAAGGAAAGGCCAAACAAATTGAAAGAAAAAAACAAAAAAAATATGAGATAAAAAGAGAGAAGGGACAATGTTACTATCCGTTTACCACACTTGTGCTTCAAAGTAGCACCAAGATCTTCATGATAGAGAGTCTCTTATGTTGTCACTTTCATATACTAGTGGGAATTTTTCATTATAGAACTTGGCTTGTATATTCGAACAATGGGCCTCCTCAAGTGCCCTAGGTCTTCGTGAGCAAGCAAGTTGGATGCACACCCACTTAGTTCTTTTGTTGAGCTTTCATACATTTATAGCTCTAGTGCATCCGTTGCATGGCAATCCCTACTCCTTGCATTGACATCAATTGATGGGCATCTCCCTAGACCATTGATTAGCTGTGTCGATGTGAGACTTTCTCCTTTTTTGTCTTCTCCACATAACCCCCTCATGTATTGCGTGAAAGTTGAAAAAAGTTTGAGATTACTAAAGTATGAAACAATTGCTTGGCTTGTCATCGGGGTTGTGCATGATAAGAGCATTCTTGTGTGACGAAAATGGAGCATGACGAAACTATATGATTTTGTAGGGGTGAACTTTCTTTGGCCATGTTATTTTGAGAAGACATGATTTCTTAGTTAGTATGCTTGAAATATTATTATTTTTATGTCAATATTGAACATTTGTCTTGAATCTTATGATCTGAATATACTTGCCACAATAAAGAGAACTACATGGATAAATATGTTAGGTAGCATTCCACATCAAAAAATTTGTTTTTATCATTTACCTACTCGAGGACGAGCAGGAATTAAGCTTGGGGATGTTGATACATCTCCAACATATCAATACTTTTTGATTGTTCCATGCTATTATATTATCAACCTTGGATGTTTTATATGCATGTATATGCTATTTTATATGATTTTTGGGACTAACCTATTAACCTAGAGCACAGTGCCAGTTTCTGGTTTTTTTTCCTTGTTTTAGAGTATCATAGAAAAGGAAAATCAAACACAGTCCAATTGACCTGAAACTTCACGGAACTTATTTTGGGACCAGAAGAAGCCCACGGAGTATTGGAGTTGGACCAGGAGAGTCCCGGGCTGCCCACGAGGGTGGGGGGCGCGCCCACCCCCCCTAGGCGCGCCCCCTGCCTCGTGGACAGCCCGGAGGTCCACCGACGTACTTCTTCCTCCCATATATACCCATATACCCTAAAAACTTCAGGGAGCACAATAGATCTGGAGTTCCGCCGCCAGAAGCCTCCGTAGCCACCGAAAACCAATCTAGACCCGTTTCGGCACCCTGCCGGAGGGGCAATCCCTCTCCGGTGGCCATCTTCATCAT
This sequence comes from Triticum dicoccoides, assembly GCF_002162155.2. Lineage (NCBI taxonomy): Eukaryota > Viridiplantae > Streptophyta > Magnoliopsida > Poales > Poaceae > Triticum > Triticum dicoccoides. The sequence goes on from NC_041384.1 coordinate 74,502,734, forward strand.
CTCGGCGCTCTCCATGACGAGGAGGGAGTAGTTCTCCCTCGGGGCTGAGGGTATGTACCAGTAGCTATGTGTTTGTCTCTCTCTCTCTCATGTTCTTGAGGTGATACGATCTTGATGTATCGCAAGCTTTGCTATTATAGTCGGATCTTATGATGTTTCTCCCCCTCTACTCTCTTGTAATGGATGGATTTTTCCCTTTGAAGTTATCTTATCGGATTGGGTCTTTAAGGATTTGAGAACACTTGATGTATGTCTTGCGTGGGATACCCGTGGTGACAATGGGGTATTCTATTGATCCACTTGATGTATGTTTTGGTGATCAACTTGCAGGTTCCGCCCATGAACCTATGCATAGGGGTTGGCACACGTTTTCGTCTTGACTCTCCGGTAGAAACTTTGGGGCACTCTTTGAAGTACTTTGTGTTGGTTTGAATAGATGAATCTAAGATTGTGTGATGCATATCGTATAATCATACCCACGGATACTTGAGGTGACATTGGAGTATCTAGGTAACATTAGGGTTTTGGTTGATTTGTGTCTTAAGGTGTTATTCTAGTACGAACTATATGATAGATTGAACGGAAAGAATAGCTTCATGTTATTTTACTACTGACTCTTGAATATATCGATCAGAAAGGATAACTTTGAGGTGGTTTCGTACCCTACCATAATCTCTTCGTTTGTTCTCCGCTATTAGTGACTTTGGAGTGACTCTTTGTTGCATGTTGAGGGAAAGTTATATTATCCAATTATGTTATTATTGTTGAGAGAACTTGCACTAGTGAAAGTATGAACCCTAGGCCTTGTTTCCTAGCATTGCGATACCGTTTGTGCTCACTTTTATCATTAGTTACCTTGCTGTTTTTATATTTTCAGATTACAAAAACCATTATCTACTATCCATATTGCACTTGTATCACCATCTCTTCGCCGAACTAGTGCACCTATACAATTTACCATTGTATTGGGTGTGTTTGGGACATAAGAGACTCTTTGTTATTTGGTTGCAGGATTACTTGAGAGAGACCATCTTCATCCTGTGCCTCCCATGGATTGATAAACCTTAGGTCATCCACTTGAGGGAAATTTGCTACTGTCCTACAAACCTCTGCACTTGGAGGCCCAACAACGTCTACAAGAAGAAGATTGTGTAGTATACATCACCCAACAACGCGTCGCGCTTATGTATGGCCCAGGCCTGGGGGCTCCTGTCAGTGTACAAAAGTAGGGGCTCTCCTTTTGACCCCTTTACTTGTGCGTGGGCAGTCAGAGCCACACACCGCGGCCACACTTAGCAGGGCAGAGGAGGGAAGCCGGAGAGAAGCCGAAGCACGAGATGACCAAGGCGACACTAAGACCGGAAGCACAGGAGGGCAAGAGGGCGAGGTGGACTCCCTCAGCAAGATCCTTGCCGAGGCGGCCCCCGCAGCCCTGGCAAGAGCCTTGTCGGGGCAACTTGCCCGATGCGAATGGAGTGAACCACCCTTGAGCCCACCGGCTCCAACCCAACCAATTGCGTTGGAAGCAAGGCTCGGGAGGCTCCTCTGTGGTGGCATGTAAATCTTCGTCAAGCTCATAAATATGTGAGTTTAGATGAGGACTAGAAGTCGACAACCATCGGCAGGATCCTAGCCGAGGAAATCCACAAGACCTCCGGCAAGATCCTTGCCGGGGATGATAGCAATGCCACGGCAAGACCCATGCCGAGCCCCCGGCAAGACCCTTGCCGAGGGCGTTAGCAGGGCCACTGCCAGGCCCGCACCAGCCAAGACTCTGTTGTCGTTCGCATGTAGCTGCCAGCCCAACCAGCTGGGCAGGCACCTGCGTGGCAACATGCAGCTTCCAGGCCAAATCAGCAAGGACCTGCGTGGCGGCATGCAGATCTTCATGAAGGCCCTACCACCGCGCCACCTCAGTTACGTGCCTGCCTACATGGCGCTGCATGCATCGCCAGCCCGGGCGCGTGTCGAAGCGAGGCGGGGCAGCGACGGACGGGACGGGCCTCGTTCCCGTCCCCGATAAAGCTAATGGACATCTACGTAGCGCATTTAATGCGCTTTGTCCCATAATGTCGTGCGATAAGCTCGTGCACTGTAGGCCTTTCCACCTCCTGTGTGCCACTATGGCAGCCCCCTTTGCCTATAAAAGGAGGCTCGAGGCGACCAGGAGAGGGATTCAGCTTTTTGTAACGGGACAACCACCGTAGCTAGTTCAGAAAGCTCAAGAACACTCAATACATCCACCAAAGTAGGATTAGGGTTTTACGCATCCTCGCGGCTCGAACCTGGGTAAACGATCTGTGTGCTTGCTCCTAAACATGCTCTTCTCACGACCCCGCACCCGCTGACCGTAGAAGGGATCCCAGTGATCCCATAGGTGTCGTTCTCACCGACATCAACCAACACTCAAGACCCTCGCGAGGGGCCAAGCCTCACGAGGCGGATGACACAAGACCTCCTCAGGGGCAGCCTCACTAGGTTGGCTCGCGAGGAGCAGAGAGATGAAGGCAGGAGGCACCTCATGAGGTTTCCGTGACGTGAGCCATGATGACCAAGACCAGGCGGGCGCCAGCGGGCGCAGAGTGCCAGTTTGCTCTTTGGTGCTAAAGAGGCAGGCGCAGGCAAGGAGTCTTGAGGCGTCAGGCAACTGTTTCCATATCGGTGCAACGAGACCAAGACCAGCAGGACGGAAGACAAAGGTCATCACGGAGCCCACGACGGCGTCACCACCACCAGAGCGTTTGGCAGGCGAAGACCACCTTTTGTCAGGATAACTTGTACTCGTTCTCCCCCTTCAAATTGGCCATTGTGGGATCTCTTCCCGCCTAATATTTGGGGAGAGGACATGGGCCTCTATAAATAGTACTAACCACCACCATAGGAGGGGGAGAGATCCAAATCATCCCCAACCACACAAGCTCTCCGAGCTCAAGAACACCTTTCCTCAGGAGGCTATTCTTCCCTTGTACTTGTTCATCCCCAGCCTGCAAGGCAATCCACCAAATCACACTGCAGTAGGGTATTACACCGCAACGGTGGCCCAAACTGGTATAAACTCTTGTGTCCCTTGTTCCTCGGGTTTGGCGAGCTAGGCTTTGAGATCGTTGCGGGAGTGTGAGCCAGGGGGGAAGAGATCTTCATGCGCACCCCAGTGTTCAAACCTCAAGGGTTTGTCGGAACCCGTTGTCCGACATTTGGTGAGCTAGGTAGGGGTGTGCCGAAGTTCCACTCCTCCGTCGGCATCGCCTCTTCGTCTGGTCCCCATGGCTAGCGCGGCTCCTCTGACTGGATCGGCTTGCGACCATGGAGACGCCAAGGGTCTCAGGGCCTTCACCCCCGCCCTGCGGCGGGTGCAGTGGCTGCACAAGTTCAAGCCGAAGATGCCGCCCCACTATGACGGTGCGAAGGATCCGTCGACCTTCCTGCTGGCATACGAAGAGGCCGTCCTGGAAGCTGGAGGCGACGACAAGATCATGGCCAACTGGTTCCACATGGCCCTTGCTGGCGCGCCGTGCGCCTGGCTGCTCAACCTGCCAAGATCCTCTGTGGCCTCTTGGGAGGAGTTGTGCGGCCTTTTCATCGCACGCTTCGCGGCACCGGCGCCTGTCGCCGCCGCGGCCCTCCTCGGCGGCTCGCAAGCGCCACCCTCGGACTGCCAGAGAAAGCAGTTCTTCCGCCAGATCGGCGCCGCCTCTGTGCAGTGCGTAGCCCCTCCAGGATGGGCGGCACCCAAGGCCGACCTCACGTTTGACTCAGGGGATCACCCCGCTACCACCGCCGGCTCGGGTGCGCTTCTGATGCTCTACACGCCCACCATTTGCAACATCGCCATGACCAAGACACTCATCGACAGTGGAGCAGGCCTCAACTTGCTCTCTGTGGAAGCTTTCGGCTTGCTTCACGTGCCATACGGCCGGCTCCGCCCCACCAAGCCTTTCTCCAGAGTCGGCAGCAGGTCCACCAGCCCCTTGGGGCAAATATGCCTCTCGGTCACCTTCAGTACCCGGGACAACTACCGCACCGAGCTCATCGACTTTGACATAGACCACATCGTCCTCCCGTACAACGCCATCCTCGGGTACCCTGCTTTGGCTCGGTTCATGGCAGCGACCCATCTGGCCTACAACCTCATGAAGATGCCTGGCGGCCCTCAAGCTTACCTTCAGGGCCGCAACGTGTGAGAACCTGGAATTAACTTCCAGATCCTCCTGTGTATATTTGTCAACCCCAGGATCATTGTTGACAACACAGTGAAATGATATCATTGCAGAATACGTAAAAGCATTACAAGTAGTATATTTGTCACAAGACATACCTAGTGAGATGTCTCATGACATTTACAATCAGAAAACAGCGGAAAGTAAAATGCATAGTGACTCCATCTCAGCCACAGGCAGTCGATGTAGTCCACGTGACCTCACTCCTACAGATCGCCATTGTAGTCGTACTCATCACCTTCGTCTTCATGCAACTTTGTTGTCAACAAAATTATTGCCATGAGTACATTACGTACTCAACATGCCTCCCACGGGGAAGGACCTAATAGCTCTCCATGTGGCTTCAAAGGAAGGCTATATGGCTCATTTGCATAAAGCTAATTTTGTTTGACAAATAAAGCAATTGGATAAAAGTGGTTTTAGATGAAAACATGTTTTATCTCCAGAATAACTTTTTTTGAGTGAGGATCCTCGATCAACTCACGTCCTTCATAGGTTTTGAGAATAGGGGCAAAGAGGGAATAAGTAAGACAGGTCCTGTATGTCAAGAAAGATTCATGTGCTGTCCTTGACCGTGGACACGGCTATTCGAATAGTTTTATACTCTACAGAGGTTGTACACTTTACCCACATGACACAATCCCGACTTGTTGCCACTAGCCGTCGCTAGCGTAGTACACCATCTGGTATACCGGCTGGGAGATTGTGACGAGGTCTTTAGACTAGATCCCCCAAAGATGTTACATGCCCACCGGGTCTGGCGCACGAAACTGAGAGTACGTCCTCAAACCGGTCCCCCCATCTATGCCGAGGATACTCCTCGCAAGGTAGCTATCCCATCTACGGTACGACAACATCGACACCTAAGGCTGACTAGCTTACTTGACCAAGCCAGTGCCCATATAGCATGTGGCTGTACTGTTATCACAATCTTAAAATCCAAGACTTATTAGGCCTTAAGCGGCACGGATGACTGATTGCCCCCTTCAACTCATGAAGGGCAGCCAATCGCTCCTTCAATCCTTGATTCAGCTGTCGCCCGCGCCAGTATTCAGATGGTAAGTTTCACCCAGAGTAGAAGAGAGTAGAGGATATCAATAAAGCCATCTGGCCTAGCTCGGCGGTAAGTTTCAACTTTCAATGACGCAGAGGTCATTCAACAAAGCACCTATAGGGTAATAACATGGCTAAGCATTTCTACTCTACAAGAATACTATAATTCTACTCAGGTGTCAAGTGAATAGGCGACAAGCGGATCAAGGTAATGTGTCAATCGACATGTTAGCTATGAGAATTAAAATGGCATGCACATACAAACAATAAAACTCAATGCAATTTTGTAAACCATAGGCTAAGTATGATCAAAGAAGAAGGCATGCCTTCGTTGTTGAGTCCTTCTTCAATAACCTGTTCTGTCCATGTCCAACATCGATATCGTCACTCCCTACTCGTAGAAATGATAGAAAATGACAAACAATAAATACCAAAGCAAAAGTAAATCCAAATAACATCCAAAACAATTTAAAATTGGATGGACAACAAGATATTGATCAAGATGGAGACTTTGAAATGAGGTTGATTAGGATGTAAGAGAAAGGATTCATTGAAGTGTGGTTGAGGTTGACACAACTAAGAAATACTTGGCGATCAAGACTAACGTTCCAATACGAATATGCAATTAAACACTAGTAGTGCCCACTACACATCTCAACAAACTATATATGAAACTACTATCTAACAAACACAATGGCATCAACACACATGAAAAGGAACCATCCTATGCATTTAACCACACAATTACAACATGACATGATGAAGGTAATAGTTAACCACAAATAGATATTTAGATAGAATCTAAATATTTATAATGGTCAATAGTAGTCAAACATATACATCAACTATATAATAATTCAAAAGGCAATAGTTCCGTAAGACAAACGAACAAACATTACAAACCATACTAGTTACGAAATCAAACATCACTCAACAACATGAATCGAATTGACCTAGGTGTAACCCTATAACATTATTAATATAAAATAGGATCAACTCTATTATAAGAAACCAAGTCATTTGTCAAACAATTAACAAGAAACTATACAACACATGGAACAAAAGAGTGAACTACTATCCAGGCATGATATGATTAAGATTAATAATCAACCACAAGTAAATATTTGGATGTATCCAAATATTTTATAATGGTTAACAATAAGCAAAGACTAAACACCAATCATAACAACTATTAGCAAGCATTTCTATGACAAAAGACAAACCAGTGCTATCACAAAAATAATTGGAAAATTAAATAACCAGAAACATCATACAAGGCATGTGAGTATAGAATCATGAAGAGGTCTTATCTAATAAGAAAAGCATTAAACATATGAGTGACCATGAGAAGATACTAAACTAGGACACTCTTTATAATAAAGGAAACAACTAATATCAAAATGACCTCTAGCAAAAATATTACCACAACATGATTAACAACAAAGCAACAATGTGCACTAAGCTTATGAGAAAGACACAACTCAACTATTGAAAGGTGAACTATCCTAGTCATGTGATGAGCTAATGCAACATGTGCCAAACACTCATAACACTAACATGAGACAAGTCAAGCATATATGAGCAACACAAGTACAACTATAACACATGGAATATAATAACACATGAAAGATAACTAGCATGACTTGATGTCTAGACTTAGGCATACCACAAATGCAACAGTAAGCTAAACCAGATATGATGCTAAGCATGGATGATCATGACACGAGATACCAAAATATGCTATTAATAAAATGCAAAGTGTAACTATGAGATAACCTAGTTGATAACAAGTGACCTAAAGATCAAGCACGACGTTAGCATACAACACTACCATGCTAGTTATGATAAATGAGAACATGGAAGCATACTAAGCATGTAGGAAAGTATACAACTAGATCATCTCATCAACCAAATCAACATGTGTTATAGAAGCATGAATAACAAGATGACGTGCATATATTATGTAGTCATCATACACCTGCAAATATATAAAAGGTACACAACTAAGCATCATACAACACACAGATTGGTACACACACGTGTTATGCAATCAAGTTATATAATCGATCATCATGACATGGTATTGATAAGGCAAGAAATTCCTAAATAAAAGAATGTATGGTATCAACAAATCACTATGATATATCTACCAAGTAAACATTAACCAAATGTATGAACATAAGGTACAAACTACCAATGATATAACACATGGTAGGCATACAACCAAATATGCCTTCTACTTGAGTAAATATTAATATGACATGTCAATCAACTAAGCATGCATAGCTACTATCCTAGGTAAATATAACATGTTTGCTAATTACCAAGAAACAATAAACTGAACTCTATGTCACAACGAATAAATTCTATATAAAATGCAAATATAACAATGACATAAAGCAACTATCCATGCAATAATAAACAATAAACATCTACAAAATCGCATTAACAATTACTCAAAAGTTTCTACTAAAATAACACATAAAACATGACATGTCACACAACTTAGAAAAGTGAGAAAGTGATCTTGAACCACGCATGATGCGATAGATAATTAAAATGCTAATAGAGTGCCTACAACAAGTAATTCATCACAACCATGGCTATGTTCTAAGTTAACATGCCAATTCAAGACAACAACTATAAAGAAACTAAACAACAAAATAATAGATTGACGGACCACTATCATAGGCATGTCATGATTTTGAATATATAAAACACACATGCTACATGGATGTAAATGAATATAGAAAATATATCTAAGATATATTCATGCTAAACAAAAGAAATAATCGGAACATGAAATATTCCATTATTTGATACATAAAGCAAAGTTTAGAATAATTCCACATAAATATAACCATGTCGGGCATTCACCAAATATTGTACGCTCGCAAACAATAAGTATCAAACATAACCAAAATAATGATAATAAGATTACACTAATAATGCTCCAAATCTAATTAAAATAATAACATGCGCCAATCATGTATGAGGGATGATAACTAATGCACCAATCAACTCCTACACAAGGTAATAACTCGAAGGAACTAATAGAAAGGCATATCATACTTTTAGATGATGCACAAAGTTATCTACACGAAATGCTACAAAAAATGCACCTTCAAATCAATCGAGTAAACCATTTGATACTCCTAGGCATAACGAGAGACATAGAAATAACATACCAATAGAAAAGTTCTACCAACACAAAACCTATTTGGATTCCATACAAAAAAACTGACTAAGATTATATCTCTTCTACCGATCACAAGATAGAACCAACAATCTAATCCCATCACTGGATTTCTACGGTCATATGGAGAAGTTTATCTATTGGGCTCAAAGTCATATGATGAACAAAACTAAAGAATTATGCCTATGCCATCGAATCGAATTCGGTTTTGGACACACGCGGCCAACGACAGAGATAGGTTGAATCATGATGTCTACGGGATACACTAGGTGATGACAAGTACGCATGCAAAAGGAATTTGATAGAGGCTCACCGAGTTTGATGGAACAGTGCGACAAACTTGATGAACAGTGTACATGGACATGCAGAATTCTTAGTGTGTGCTTGACGGATCGCATTCCTTCTTCCCTAAATGGAATCATGGTGTCGAGGGGAACCTTCTGGTGCAAGGGCATGGATGGGGAGGGCCTGCATCAACAGGATGGAGCATTGGTGTCCATGGTGCATCATTCTTTGGACAGAGTTTTTGGAGACAGAGAGGAAGGGAGAAGGCTAGGTGTCACGAGAATTGGAAAAGGAGGTGGAGGCGCATAGCATGGTGCCTGTAGTTTTGGAAAGGAATGAGATTTAAGGGAAGTTAGAGGAGGGGTTGTTTCTCTTCTGTACGTTACGTTTCTAGTCTCTGTAGATTGTGAACGTACAGAGGAAGGAAAGAAGTGGAGGCGTGAGAGGAATAGGAAGGGAGGAGGAATTAAAGGAAGGTGCAGAGTTTCTATGTGTGTACGTAGGTGGCTATTGAGATTTCATCTTCTGTGAGTTGTGAACCTACAAGGAGGAGAGGGGTTCGTTGGTTGGGAGAGATGGGCCACTTCGGCCAGGCCCATGGGGAAGAAAAAATATAGAGAAGGAGTGGTTGGGTAGGAAACAGAGAAAAACAAAAGAGAGATATGGGTTTGGCCCAATTCGGATGGGAGGAAAAATGTAGGATGCACACTGTAACGCCCTCGATGCGGCTATATCTCCTACGTGTCGAAGCACGACTTAGAGGCATAACCGCATTCAAAGCAATGTCGCAAATAAGGTAATCTTCACAACAACCCATGTAAATAGATAATAAGGGGAAAGGTACATAGTTGGCTTACACTCGCCACGTCACGCAAAGTACATAAATAACATTACATCATCCAATGCACTCATGGTCCGACTACGGTACCAAAATAAAAGATCAACCCCAACATGCGACATGGACCCGATCGCCCCAAGTGGGCACTACTACTGATCATCAGGGAAAGACACATAGTAACGACGGGAGTCTTCGTCGAACTCCCACTTGAGCTCAAGCGCATCATCTGGAATGGAGTCATCGGGCCCTGCATCTGGTTTGGAAGTAATCTGTGAGCCATGGGGACTCAGCAATCTCGCAACCTTGTGATCAAGACTATTTAAGCTTATAGGTAAGGCAAGGTAATATGTGGAGCTGCAGCAAGCGACTAGCATATATGGTGGCTAACCTGTTCGCAAAAGAGAGAGCGAGAAGAGGAGGCAAAGCACGAACGAAGAACTAGAGAACACCCTACGACAAACATTACTCCAACACCGTGTTCACTTCCCGGACTCCGCTGAGAAGAGACCATCATGGTAACACACTTAGTTGATTCATTTTAATTAAGTTAAGGTTCAAGTTATCTACAACCGGACATTAACAAATTCCTATCTGCCCATAACCGCGGGCACGGCTTTCAAAAGTTCAAAACCCTGCAGGGGAGTCCCAACTTAGCCCATGACAAGCTCTCACGGTTAACGAAGGATATACCTTCTCCCGAGACATTTCGATCAGACTCGGTATCCCGGTTCTACAAGACAACTTCGACAAGTTAAAACAATCCAGCAACACCGCCCGAATGTGCCAACAAATCCCGATAGGAGCTGCACATATCTCGTTCTCAGGGCACACTCAGATTGTCTAAACTTCCGGTAGGCCAGCCTAGAGTTGCCCCTGGTGGCCACCGATGGCTGACGAGGTGGACCAACACTCAGAGGAGCACTGGCCCAGGGGGGTTTAAAATAAGATGACCCTCGGGCTCCAGAAACCCAAGGGAAAAAGATGCTAGGTGGCAAATGGTAAAACCAAGGTTGGGCATTGCTGGAGGAGTTTTAATCAAGGTGAACTATCAAGGGGTTCCCATTATCACCCAACCGCGTAAGGAACGCAAAATCCGGGAACATAACACCGATATGACGGAAACTAGGGCGGCAAGAGTGGAACAAAACACTAGGCAAAAGAGCGAGCCTTCCACCCTTTACCAAGTATATAGATGCATTAAGATAACAAGATAATATAGTGATATCCCAACAAGAAAATAATGTTCCAACAAGGAACGGTCTCCAATCTTCACCTGCAACTAGCAACGCTATAAGAGGGGCTGAGCAAAGCGGTAACATAGCCAATCAACGGTTTGCTAGGACATGGTGGGTTAGAGGTTTGACATGGCAATTTGGGAGGCATGATAAGCAAGTGGTAGGCATCATAGCATAGGCATAGCGAAAGAGCGAGCATCTAGCAAAGCAAAGATAGAAGTGATTTCGAGGGTATGATCATCTTGTCTGCAAAGTTGTCAGAGTTGAATGGATCCTCGAAAGCAAACTCAACGGGCTCCTCATTAGCAAAATCGTCTCCTGGATCTACCCAAACAAGACAAACAAGCAAAAAGGACACAATCAACCACGTGCAAAGCTCAAACAACATGATGCAAACATGGTATGCTATGCAGGATGCGATATGTGATGCATATGCAAGATTTGACAAGGAATGAAATAACCTAGCCTCAACTTGGAAATCCAAGAGTTCCACTGGAAAGATGAGGTGATTTCGGTTGAAATCAATATAAGGATCACCGGAATCGGATGCACGGTTTGGAAATGGCAAGCAAAACAAATATGGCACCGGTCTGCGATAAACAGCAAGTAGCCATCTAAATGCAACAAGATAATTATGCTACATCACTCAAACATGGCAACAAAATACATGGCAGGGATCCACTCATAATGCTTGACAAAAGATGAACACTGAGCTATGGCCAATTCATCCATTAACAGGTTCAAACAAGCATGGCAAAAGTGCAATTGATAAACAGGTTTCAGACTTAGTGAAATTAACACTAGTCTGGAATTTCAGATCAGGTAGCACATTTTGGAGCATGAAAACTATATGCTACAGGAACCTAACATGGCAAATCAAGGCATGGCATGAAGATACTCAAAGATCTTAACAAAAGTCCCTTAGTAACCTTGAGCCAAAAGGGATCCGAAAATACAATTGCAAGCATGTGAACATGGCAAAAACATAATCAGATCTCAGACTTTGTGAAAAACTGGAGCATGCAAATATGTTAACGAGTAGGCATGTTCACGAGCTCGATGCACTCACTACAGAGCAAGGCATGACAATCTAAGTATACACCCATCAAGAATACACATTGTATAAGCTAGACATGGCAAGAACAACAACATAGCATGCACGGATCATCAACAACATCCTCGGCAAAATTGCTAACAAGTAGACAATCTGCCCAGATTCACGAAATAGCAAAAGAAGAGCTCGATTGGCTCAAGCTAGGGTGCTCCATAAATGCTAACAAAGACATGGAGGGATAGATCACCACAAGATTAACAAATCGTCCTTACTGGTCATCCTCAAAAGAGGCACGGGTCACTAGGAAACAACATGAACATATGGCATATTGATAAAAACAGATCAAGGACTTAGAGAAATTCTAAGTCCCTGAACTCAGCATTAACAAATGTACCACTTTGCAAGCTTGTGCTAGTCACCACATATATCACAAAAATACATGGATAGCACCTCTGGAAAGATGGCAAAGCATATAACAAAACTCATGTAGAGCTCGGGAGCATATCATGCACACATTAAACATGGCAAAAATGACAAATAGCTATTTGATGCAGCAGATCTGGCAATTAACTCAAATAAAACTCTTCCAACAGCATTTCGGGCATCAAGATGAGCTCAAATAAAAATGATGCAATGAGATGAAATGATGTACTCTCTGAGACGAACATTTTGATATACTACACGCGCAAAGTGGAGCTACGGATGCGGAGATATAGCATGATGAAAAATGCAAATTATTAGGGTTTCGTGTAAGATTAGGTCAATCTCAGATCCAGATCTGGATCCAGATCATGCACGCTTTACGAGGAACGCCGGAACAGGAGCTTGAGGTCACCGGATTTCGCGAGGGAGGTCGCCGGAGTTCGTACGTAGCCGGACTTGGGGAGCTCCGGCCGAGGTCGCCGGACTTGCGGT
>NC_041384.1:74515687-74532379 GCF_002162155.2 Triticum dicoccoides
AGCGGCGCCGGTGGAGGGCCTCACCGGCGCGGGCGGCGCGGCTCCGCGGGCGAGGGAGAGGCGCGGGGCGGCGCTGTAGCAGGTGGGCTCGGGGGGCCCGATCCGGGCTCAACCGGGCCGGCGGCGGAGGGAGGTGGCCAGGCGAATGGGGAGGCGCCATGTGGTGGCGGAGGCGCGGGTCGGACACGTCCGGCCCGGCGATTTTTGTCTGGCGGCGGTTAGGGATCCAGAATTTTTGGGGGAGTGCACCTATTTATAGATAGAGGGAGCTAGGAGAGTCCAAATGAGGTGCGGTTTTCGGCCACGCGATCGTGATCGAACACTCTAGATGATGGAGAGGGTTTAGGTGGGTTTTGCACCAAATTGGAGGGGTGTTGGGCTGCAACACACACGAGGCCTTCTTGGTCCCTCGGTTAACCGCTAGAGCATCAAATGAAGTCCAAATGGTACGAAACTTGACAGGCGGTCTACCGGTAGGAAAATGCTCGGAAGGTAGAAATGACCACCGGAGGAGATAGGAGCGCCGGAATGCAAAACGGACAACGGGGAAAATGCTCGGATGCATGAGATGAACATGTTTGCAAATGCAATGCACATGATGACATGATACAAGATGCATGACAACGACAACAACACACGGAGACAAAAACCCGAACCCGAGGAAATAAAATAACTTAGTGCCAGAAACGGCAAGAGTTGGAGTACACATTAGGTAAATTACATCCGGGGTGTTACAACACTCCACCACTACGAAAGGATCTCGTCCCGAGATCTAGGACTGGAAAAACGCCGATACTCAGAACGGAGGTGATCCTCGCGTTCCCAGGTGGCTTCATGGTCGGAATGGTGTGACCACTTGACTTTCAAGAATTTGATTGACTTATTGCGAGTCTTGCATTCAGTCTCTTCAAGAATAGCAACTGGGTGCTCACGATAAGAGAGGTCTTCTTGGAGATCAATGTCCTCGAAGTTGGCGGTGCGGTCAGGAGTCTTGAAGCACTTGCGGAGCTGAGAAACATGGAACACGTCATGCACATTTGCAAAGTTTGAAGGAAGCTCGAGTTGAAAGGCGAGATCGCCTCTCTTGCTGACGATCTTGAAAGGTCCCACGTATCTAGGGGCAAGCTTCCCTTTGATACCGAAGCGACGAGTACCTTTCATTGGAGAGATGCGGAGGTACACATGATCTCCGATCTCGAAATCCAAATCACGGTGCTTACTATCATAGTAGCTCTTCTGGCGCGATTGTGCTGCTTTGAGGTTATCACGAATGACTTTGCACATCTCCTCTGCCTCTGTGATTAAGTCATTTCTGAGAAGTTGACGTTCACCGGTTTTTGACCAGTTGAGTGGGGTACGGCACTTCCTGCCATATAGGATTTCGAATGGGGCCTTGCCCGAACTTGCTTGAAAACTGTTGTTGTAGGAGAATTCGGCATATGGAAGACAATCTTCTCACTTCATGCCGAAGGAGATCACACAAGCTCTGAGCATATCTTCAAGAATCTGATTGACACGCTCAACTTGACCGCTAGTTTGAGGATGGAAAGTTGTGCTGAAGCGGATGTTGGTGCCCATGGCCTTCTGAAAAGAATACCAAAACGTGGAGGTAAAGATGCTGCCACGGTCTGAAGAGATCATCTGTGGAATACCGTGCAGAGAGACAATACGAGAGGTATAGAGCTCCGCCAATTGAGCTGCAGTGATTGACTCTTTGATAGGCAGAAAGTGAGCCACTTTAGTGAGTTTGTCGATGACAACGAATATAGCATCATTGCCATGCTTGGACTTTGGAAACCCAGTCACGAATCCATCTCAATGTGGTCAAACTTCCATTCTGGAATGGCAAGAGGTTGGAGGAGACCAGCTGGCCTTTGGTGTTCTGCCTTCACTCTTCTGCAGACATCACACTCATTCATGAACTGAGCAATCTCGCGCTTCATTCGAGTCCACCAATAAGCCTGCTTGAGGTCCTGATACATCTTCGTGCTCCTAGGGTGGATGGAGAGGAGTGAATTGTGCGCCTCATTCATGATAACCTTACGAAGATCACCTTTGGGCACAACAATACGATCCTCGAAGAAGAGAGTATCCTGGTCATCAAGGCGGTAGCACTTGTACTTGGGTTGGCTCTTGGCAATTCCAATCTTCACCTTCTTCACCATAGCATCAAGAAGTTGAGCCTCGCGAATCTGATCTTCCAAGGTAGGAGAGACTTGAAGGTTGGCGAGGAAACCTTGAGGAACAACTTGCAGATTGAGTTTGCGGAAAGCTTCACAAAGCTCGGGTTGATAAGGCTTGAGAATCAGACTGTTGCAATAAGCCTTCCTGCTCAAAGCGTCAGCAATCACATTGGCCTTTCCTAGAGTATACTCAATACTCGGATTATACTCTTGAATCATTTCGACCCAGCGAGTCTGCCTGAGGTTGAGATTAGGCTGAGTGAAGATATACTTGAGACTCTTGTGGTCAGTGAAGATGTCCACTTTTCTTCCCAATAAGAGATGTCTCCAAGTCAAAAGAGCATGCACAACGTCCACCAACTCGAGGTCATGAGTGGGGTAGTTCTTCTCGTTGGGCTTCAACTGGCGAGAGGTATAAGCCACAACTTTCTTCTCTTGCATCAACACTACACCAAGACCTTGAAGAGAGGCATCGCAGAAGACCTCGAACGGTTTGGATTCATCAGGAGGAGTCAGAACTGGAGCAGTGACCAATTTCTCTTTCAAAGTGTTGAAAGCGATGTCACATTCCGGAGACCAGACGTACTTGACGTGCTTCTGGAGAAGTTTTGAAAGAGGCTTCTCAATCTTTGAAAAGTTCTCAACGAACCTTCGACAGTAGCTTGCGAGACCGAGGAAGCTACGGTGTTGCTTCACGTTCTGAGGTGGTTCCCAATTCACAATTGCAGACACCTTCTCAGGATTCACCGCAATGCCCTTGGCAGAGATGATATGCCCAAGATAAAGAACCTCATCGAGCCAAAACTCGCACTTTGAGAACTTGGCGTAGAACTGATGTTCCCTGAGCTTATCAAGCACCAAACGCAAGTGCTTGGCATGATCTTCCTTGTTCTTCGAAAAGACCAGAATGTCGTCGAGATAGACCAAAACGAAGTCATTTGTGTAGGCGTTGAAGATGAAGTTCATCATGCAAGAGAAAGTCGGAGGAGCGTTGAGGAGGCCAAAAGACATGACAGTGTATTCATATGAACCATAGCTTGTTCTGAAAGCCGTCTTGGGAATATCTTGCTCACGGATTCGAATCTGATGATATCCCATATGGAGATCAAGCTTGGAGAATACTTGGGCACCTTTGAGTTGTTCGAACAACTCGTTGATGTTGGGAAGTGGGTACTTGTTCTTGATAGTCTTCTTTTTCAATGGACGGTAGTCAACACAATGTCGGTCCGTTCCATCCTTCTTCTTCACAAAGAGTACTCCACAACCCCACGGAGAAGAACTAGGTCGGATGAGACCCATTCTCTCTTGAATATCGAGTTGCTTCTTCAGCTCCTTCAACTCTTCTGGTCCGAGCTTGTAAGGACGCTTACAAACCGGTTCCGTGCCAGGCTCAAGATCGATGACGAATTCAACTGGCCGGTGCGGAGGCATTCCTGGAAGCTCTTCTGGAAAGACATCTTGATATTCGCAAACGACTGGAATTTGAGAGATGGCATCGAGTTCACCATTCTCATTGAGAGAAAACATGCAGATGGTATTATCCCGAGCGGCAAAGACAATTACATCCTCAGACGAATGAGTCAATTGAACCTACCTGGCTGCACAATCAAGCTGAGCCTTGTGCTTAGAAAGCCAGTCCATTCCAAGAATAAGATCAATATCCGAGTTACCAAGGACCATTGGAGAAGCCAGAAACATAAAATCACCCATCATGCTAGAAATATCCGGAATCTCGTAGTTTGCGAGCAAACATCTACCCGGAGAGACAACTGCTAACGGTTTATGCAAAACTTGAGAATACCACCCATGCTTAGATGCAAAAGGTCTCGATATGAAACAATGTGATGCACCAGTGTCAAAAAAGTACTTTTGCAGGAACATCGTTAACAGGAAGGTTACCCATGATGACATCTGACGAGTCCTCTGCCTGGGCTGCATTCACCATGTTGACCTTGGCATACTTGGGGTTATGCTTGACCACAGCTGTACTTGCCGATCTCACAGGAGGAGGAGGAGGGAGACGCCTCTGATTGAAGCATTTGTTGGCATAGTGACCCTTCTGTTGGCACTTGTTGCACGTGACCTCTTAAAGCGGACGGTGATACGGACCACTCGATCTTGGAGCTTGAGACGAGGTCTTGTTCTGAAAGCCAGGGTTGGGTGGGTGGGAAGATCCACTGCCACCTTTGCTCTTCTGTTGATATGGCTGACGGAACGGAGTAGGAGGAAGCCAATACTTATGCTGCTTAGCCACTTGAGTAGAGGAAGAAGGAGTAGCGTCTCTAACTCGCTTCTTGGAAGCATCACACTTCAGTTGAGCAGCCTCTTGCTTCAATGCCATGTTGTAGAACTCATCGTACCTCAAGGGCTCAAAGAGAACAAGAGCTAGCTGAATTTCTTCTCTGAGACCACCCCTGAACTGGTATATCATGCTCTTCTCGTCAGGGACGTCCTGCTTAGCAAAGCGGGTGAGCTTCTGAAACAACTTGTTGTAGTCATAGACAGACAAAGAGCCTTGCTTCAGGTTGCGGAATTCCTCACGCTTGCTTTCAACCACGCTCTGAGGAATATGATGAGCTTTGAATTCTTGACGGAATTCATCCCAGGTAATCACACGGCCTCCTCTGGAATCTTTGTACTGCTGAAACCATTCTGCAGCTTGGTCTTTGAGTTGGAAGGAAGCGAACTTGACAAAGTCCTCAGGCCGGACATTACTGCACTCGAAATGCTTGCACAAGTCCACTAGCCAATCGTCAGCATCAGTTGCCTCAACACAATTGCTGAAGGTCTTTGGCTGGTTAGCAAGGAACTGGTTGAGTGTAGCAAAGTGATTCTGATTGTTGCCTTGGTTGCCTTGGTTGCCTTGGTTCGCTTGTTTGCGCTCTTGAAGAATTTGCATGATCAACTGCGTGCTTGCATTGGTAGCGGCCATCACAGCTTACCATGCCTCCGAAGGTGGAGGTGGTGGTGGCGGATCAGGATTCGGAGTCGTGCGCGTAGGAGGAGCCATCCTGAACAGGTTGACATCCATTAGCACATTGACAGATAAAATTGAAGCTGAATCAAGCGGGTTGAAATTGCAACATATAGTCTTCACATCCGAACAAAATGAACGAATGCATTCCAATTGAAATGGTCACATATCCATAAATTGAGAAGCCACTTAGAATTTAGGTAGAGGAATAAAATCAACAAGGTACGGAGCAAGATCGAATACTCGGTAAAGATCACCCAATCTCAACCAAATATCCGTGGAAGAAGAACTAGAGCTACGAGAATTCCCACCTATGAAACTCCCGAACCTTTCTGGTTATGCAATCAGGTGTTTGGGATACAGGGGAAGCATAATATCTCACCCGAATCTAGCAAATCCTACATCCAGCTGTATCCATCCTTCAACACATAACCGAGAAAAACTTCGGAAATCGTCTACCTCAACCTTCGAAAAGCATCCGTTATACAAGTTATGGCAATACTCCTGAACTCCCGCCCCATTACTGGGTGGCGTCGAGGTTATCTCACCAGCAACTTCATAAAAGAGATTTTCGATGTCGGCGAACTAAACTCAGGTATTCCAGAACTGCAACGATAAAATTGTGACGACAACACCTCGGTGGTCAACTCCCCGGGACACTGCCACAACCCCTAAATGACAGGAGGCACCTAGAACAATGTTCTCGTCACAAAACCATCGGAACAATTCGAAGATACCCGCGTGATCCTAAATTTTTCTTTAGTGAAATTTGAGAAGAGAAGAGTCAAAACTCTACGTCAGGATGCCTTACCAGAGCGATGAAGGTACTGTGGATTAAAAGAATTCCTAAACTCTTCGATATAAAATTCCTAAATGACTCAAAACATTTTTCTAGACTCAACAACGGCAACTAATTCGATCAAGCAGTGGGGGCTCCTAAGGTCGGGGAAGGCTCTGATACCAACTTGTAACTCCCTCGATGCGGCTATATCTCCTACGTGTCGAAGCACGACTTAGAGGCATAACCGCATTGAAAGGAATGTCGCAAGTAAGGTAATCTTCACAACAACCCATGTAAATAGATAATAAGGGGAAATGTACATAGTTGGCTTACACTCGCCACGTCACACAAAGTACATAAATAACATTACATCATCCAATGCACTCATGGTCCAACTACGGTACCAAAATAAAAGATCAACCCCAACATGCGACATGGACCTGATCGCCCCAACTGGGCACCACTACTGATCATCAGGGAAAGACACATAGTAACGATGGGAGTCTTCGTCGAACTCCCACTTGAGCTCAAGCGCATCATCTGGAACGGAGTCATCGGGCCCTGCATATGGTTTGGAAGTAATCTGTGAGCCACGGGGACTCAGCAATCTCGCACCCTCGCGATCAAGACTATTTAAGCTTATAGGTAAGGCAAGGTAATATGTGGAGCTGCAGCAAGCGACTAGCATATATGGTGGCTAACCTGTTCGCAAAAGAGAGTGAGAAGAGGAGGCAAAGCACGAACGAAGAACTAGAGAACAATCTACGGCAAACATTACTCCAACACTGTGTTCACTTCCTGGACTCCACCGAGAAAAGACCATCACGGTAACACACTCAGTTGATTCATTTTAATTAAGTTAAGGTTCAAGTTATCTTCAACCGGACATTAACAAATTCCCATCTGCCCATAACTGCGGGCACGGATTTCGAAAGTTCAAAACCCTGCAGGGGAGTCCCAACTTAGCCCATGACAAGCTCTCACGGTCAACGAAGGATATACCTTCTCCCGAGACATTCCGATCAGACTCGGTATCCCGGTTCTACAAGACAACTTTGACAAGTTAAAACAAATCCAGCAACACCGCCCGAATGTGCCGACAAATACCGATAGGAGCTACACATATCTCGTTCTCAGGGCACACTCAGATTGTCTAAACTTCCGGTAGGCCAGCCCAGAGTTGCCCCTGGTGGCCACCGGCGGCTGACGAGGTGGACCAACACTCAGAGGAGCACTGGCCCGGGGGGGTTTAAAATAAGACGACCCTCGGGCTCCGGAAACCCAAGGGAAAAAGAGGCTAGGTGGCAAATGGTAAAACCAAGGTTGGGCATTGCTGGAGGAGTTTTAATCAAGGCGAACTGTCAAGGGGTTCCCATTATCACCCAACCACGTAAGGAACGCAAAATCCGGGAACATAACACTGGTATGACGGAAACTACGGCGGCAAGAGTTGAACAAAACACTAGGCAAAAGGCCGAGCCTTCCACCCTTTACCAAGTATATAGATGCATTAATATAACAAGATAATATAGTGATATCACAACAAGAAAATAATGTTCCAACAAGGAACGGTCTCCCATCTTCACCTGCAACTAGCAACGCTATAAGAGGGGCTGAGCAAAGCGGTAACATAGCCAATCAATGGTTTGCTAGGACATGGTGGGTTAGAGGTTTGACATGGCAATTTGGGAGGCATGATAAGCAAGTGGTAGGCATCATAGCATAGGGATAGCCAAAGAGCGAGCATCTAGCAAAGCAAAGATAGAAGTGATTTCGAGGGTATGATCATCTTGCCTGCAAAGTTGTCAGAGTTGACTGGATCCTCGAAAGCAAACTCAATGGGCTCCTCGTTAGCAAAGTCGTCTCCCGGCTCTACCCAAACAAGACAAACAATCAAAAATGACACAATCAACCACGTGCAAAGCTCAAACAACATGATGCAAACATGGTATGCTATGCGGGATGCGATATGTGATGCATATGCAAGATTTGACAAGGAATGAAATAACATGGCCTCAACTTGGAAATCCAAGAGTGCCACTGGAAAGATGAGGTGATTTCGGTTGAAATCGATATAAGGATCACCGGAATCGGATGGACGGTTTGGAAATGGCAAGCAAAACAAATATGGCACCGGTCTGCGATAAACAGCAAGTAGCCATCTAAATGCAACAAGATAATTATGCTACAGCACTCAAACATGGCAACAAAATACATGGCAGGGATCCACTCATAATGCTTGACAAAAGATGAACACTGAGCTACGGCCAATTCATCCATTAACAGGTTCAAACAAGCATGGCAAAAGTGCAATTGATAAACAAGTTTCAGACTTAGTGAAATTAACACTAGTCTGGAATTTCAGATCAGGTAGCACACTTTGGAGCATGAAAACTATATGCTACAGGAACCTAACATGGAAAAGCAAGGCATGGCATGGAGCTACTCAAAGAGCTTAACAAAAGTCCCTTAGTGACCTTGAGCCAAAAGGGATCAGAAAATACAATTGCAAGCATGTGAACATGGCAAAAACATAATCAGATCTCAGACTTAGTGAAAAACTGGAGCATGCAAATATGTTAACGAGTAGGCATGTTCACGAGCTCGATGCACTCACTACAGAGCAAGGCATGACAATCTAAGCATACACACATCAAGAATACAGATTGTATAAGCTAGACATGGCAAGAACAACAACATAGCATGCACGGATCAACAACAACATCCTCGGTAATATTGCTAACAAGTAGACAATCTGCCCAGATTCACGAAATAGCAAAAGAAGAGCTCGACTGACTCAAGGTGGGGTGCTCCATAAATGCAAACAAAAACATGGAGGGATGGAGCACCATAAGATTAACAAATCATCCTTACTGATCATCCTCAAAAGAGGCACGGATCATTAGGGAAGAACATGAGCCTATGGCATATTGATAAAAAGATATCAAGGACTTAGAGAAATTCTGTCCTTGAAATCAGCATTAACAAATGCACCACTTTGCAAGCTTGTGCTAGTCACCACACATATCATAAAAATACATGGATAGCACCTCTGTAAAGATGGCAAAGCATATAACAAAACTCATGTACAGCTCAGGAGCATATCATGCACACATTAAACATGGCAAAAATGACAAATAGCTATTTGATGCAGCAGATCTGGCAAATTAACTCAAATAGCACTCTTCCAACAGCATTTCGGGCATCAAGATGAGCTTAAATGAAGATGATGCAATGAGATGAAATGATGTACTCTCTGAGACGAACATTTTGATATGCTACACGCGCAAAACGGAGCTACAGATGCGGAGATATAGTATGATGAAAAATGTAAATTATTAGGGTTTCGGGCAAGATTAGGTCAACCTCGGATCCAGATCTGGATCCGAATCATGCACGCTTTACGAGGAACGCCGGAACAGGAGCTTGAGGTCGCCGGATTTCGCGAGGGAGGTCACCGGAGTTCGTACGTAGCCGGACTTGGAGAGCTCCGGCCGAGGTCGCCGGACTTGCGGTGGCGCGGAGGAGCTCGAGGGCGGCGTGGAGGCGGCGCCGACGCGACGATGGCGGGCGGCGGCGAGCTCAGCAGCAGGAGACGGAGCGACGCCGGTGGAGGACCTCGCCGGCGCGGCTCCGCGGGCGAGGGAGAGGCGCGGGGCGGCTCTGTAGCCTCTGTGTAGTGCGTAGCCCCTCCAGGATGGGCGGCGCCCAAGGCCGACCTCACGTTTGACTCAGGGGATCACCCCGCTACCACCATCGGCACGGGTGTGCTTCTGATGCTCTGCATGCCCACCATTTGCAACATCGCCATGACCAAGACACTCATCGAAAGTGGAGCAGGCCTCAACTTGCTCTCCGTGGAAGCTTTCGGCTTGCTTCACATGCCATACGGCCGGCTCCGCCCCACCAAGCCTTTCTCCAGAGTCGGTAGTAGGTCCACCAGCCCCTTGGGGCAAATACGCCTCTCGGTCACCTTCGGTACCCGGGACAACTACCGCACCGAGCTTATCGACTTTGACATAGACCGCATCGGCCTCCCGTACAACGCCATCCTCGGGTACCCTGCTTTGGCTCGGTTCATGGCAGCGACCCATCTGGCCTACAACCTCATGAAGATGCCTGGCGGCCCTCAAGCTTACCTTCAGGGCCGCAACGTGTGAGAACCTGGAATTAACTTCCAGATCCTCCTGTGCATATTTGTCAACCCAGGATCATTGTTGACAACACAGTGAAATGATATCATTGCAGAATACGTAAAAGCATTACAAGTAGTATATTTGTCACAAGACATACTAGCCTGGCTTATTAGGGATGATAGACTACTCATATCAATAAGGAATTCCTTCTTTTCCGGGAGCCCATTCGGACAGAACTCCAAAGTTAAGCGTGCTCAGCTTGGAGTAGTGTCAGGATGGGTGACCGACCGGGAAGTTGCTCCCGGGTGCGCACGAGTGAGGACAAAGTGCGCAGAAAAGACTAGTATGGATCTGTGGGGCCAGTCTAGATCCCGCCAGGAGTAACGACCACCGGCGGGTGTGTCCGGGGCGTTACAAGTTGGTATCAGAGCCGACTCTCGCGGTTACACGGATGGTTGCGGACAGGTGTGTGGTCATGTTGTTCATGACGTTTGTGACCCGTCGTGGCACCCGGCATGGCACATGTACCGGACTGGAAGCACAGACGTTTGTGCCAAGAGGGAACGTTCCTGTGGCCCGACGAGGACGTCGGTTCCTCTGAGTGGGGTGTATGTGATAGCCTGGCTCATTAGGGATGATAGACTACTCATATCAATAAGGAATTCCTTCTTTTTCGGGAGCCCATTCGGACAGAACTCCAAAGTTAAGCGTGCTCAGCTTGGAGTAGTGTCAGGATGGGTGACCGACCGGGAAGTTGCTCCCAGGTGCACACGAGTGAGGACAATGTGCGCAGAAAAGACTAGTATTGATCTGTGGGGCCAGTCTAGATCCTGCCAGGAGTAACGACCACCGGCGGGTGTGTCCGGGGCGTTACACCTAGTGAGATGTCTCATGACATTTACAATCAGAAAACAGCGGAAAGTAAAATGCGTAGTGACTCCATCTCAGCCACAGGCAGTCGATGTAGTCCACGTGACCTCACTCCTACAGATCGCCATAGTAGTCGTACTCAGCACCTTCGTCTTCATGGAACTCTGTTGTCAACAAAATTATTGCCATGAGTACATTACGTACTCAACATGCCTCCCACGGGGAAGGACCTAATAGCTCCATGTGGCTTCAAAGGAAGGCTATATGGCTCATTTGCATAAAGCTAATTTTGTTTGACAAATAAAGCAATTGGATAAAAGCGGTTTTAGATGAAAACATGTTTTATCTCCAGAATAAATTTCTTCGAGTGAGGATCCTCGATCAACTCACGTCCTTCACAGGTTTCGAGAATAGGGGCAAAGAGGGAATAAGCAAGACAGGTCATGTATGTCGAGAAAGATTCATGTGCTGTCCTTGACCGTGGACACGGCTATTCGAATAGTTTTACACTCTGCAGAGGTTGTACACTTTACCCACACGACACAATCCCGACTTGTTGCCACTAGCCGTCGCTAGCGTAGTACACCATTTGGTATACCAGCTGGAAGATTGTGATGAGGTCTTTAGACTAGATCCCCCAAAGATGTGACATGCCCACCGAGTCTGGCGCACGGAACTGAGAGTACGTCCTCAAACCGATCCCCCCATCTATGCCGAGGATACTCCTCGCAAGGCAGCTATCCCATCTGCGGTACGGCGACATCGACACCTAAGGCTGACTAGCTTACTTGACCAAGACAGTGCCCATATAGCATGTGGCTGTACTGTTATCACAATCTTCAAATCCAAGACTTATTAGGCCTTAAGGGGCACTGATGACTGATTGCCCCCTTCAACTCATGAAGGGCAGCCAATCGCTCCTTCAATCCTTGATTCAATTGTCGCCCGCGCCAGTATTCAGATGGTAAGTTTCACCCAGAGTAGAGGAGAGTAGAGGATATCAATAAAGCCATCTGGCCTAGCTCGGCGGTAAGTTTCAACTTTCAATGACTCAGAGGTCATTCAAAAAAGCACCTATAGGGTAATAAGCATGGCTAAGCATTTCTACTCTACAAGAATACTATAATTCTACTCAGGTGTCAAGTGAATAGGCGACAAGCGGATCAAGGTAATGTGTCAATCGACATGTTAGCTATGAGAATTAAAATGGCATGCACATACAAACAATAAAACTCAATGCGATTTTGTAAACCATAGGATAAGTATGATCAAGGAAGAAGGCATGCCTTCGTTGTTGAGTCCTTCTTCAGTAACCTATTCTGTCCATGTCCAACATCGATATCGTCACTCCCTACTCGTCGCAACGATAGCAAAAGACAAACAATAAATACCAAAGCAAAAGTAAATCCAAATAACATTCAAAACAATTTAAAATTGGATGGACAACAAGATATTGATCAAGATGGAGACTTCGAAATGAGGTTGATTAGGATCTAAGAGAAAGGATTCATTGAAGTGACATGGTTGAGGTTGACACAACTAAGAAATACTTGGCGATCAAGACTAACGTTCCAATATGAATATGCAATTAAACACTAGTAGTGCCCACTACACATCTCGACAAACTATATAGGAAACTACTATCTAACAAACACAATGGCATCAACACACATGAAAAGGAACCATCCTATGCATTTAACCACACAATTACAACATGACATGATGAAGGTAATAGTTAACCACAAATAGATATTTAGATAGAATCTAAATATTTATAATGGTCAATAGTAGTCAAACATATACATCAACTATATAATAATTCAAAAGGCAATAGTTCCGTAAGACAAAAGAACAAACATTTCAAACCATACTAGTTAAGAAATCAAACATCACTCAACAACATGAATCGAATTGACCTAGGTGTAACCCTATAACATTATTAATATAAAATAGGATCAACTCTATTATAACAAACTAAGTGATTTGTCAAGCAATTAACAAGAAACTATACAAGACATGGAACAAAAGAGTGAACTACTATCCAGGCATGATATGATTAAGATTAATAATCAACCACAAGTAAATATTTGGATGTATCCAAATATTTTATAATGGTTAACAATAAGCAAAGACGAAACACCAATCATAACAACTATTAGCAAGCATTTCTATGACAAAAGACAAACCAGTGCTATCACAAAAATAATTGGCAAATTAAATAACCAGACACATCATACAAGGCATGTGAGTATAGAATCGTGAAGAGGTCTTATCTAATAAGAAAAGCATTAAACATATGAGTGACCATGAGAAGATACTAAACTAGGACACTCTTTATAATAAAGGAAACAACTAATATCCAAATGACCTCTAGCATAATATTACCACAACATGATTAACAACAAAGCAACAATGTGCACTAAGCTTATGAGAAAGGCACAACTCAACTATTGAAAGGTGAACTATCCTAGTCATGTGATGAGCTAATGCAACATGTGCCAAACACTCATAACAATAACATGAGACAAGTCAAGCATATATGAGCAACACAAGTACAACTATAACACATGGAATATAATAACACATGAAAGATAACTAGCATGACTTGATGTCTAGACTTAGGCATACCACAAATGCGACAGTAAGCTAAACCAGATATGATGCTAAGCATGGATGATCATGACACGAGATACCAAAATATGCTATTAATAAAATGCAACGTGTAACTATGAGATAACCTAGTTGATAACAAGTGACCTATAGATCAAGCACGATGTTAGCATACAACACTACCATGCTAGTTATGATAAATGAGAACATGGAAGCATACTAAGCACGTAGGAAAGTATACAACTAGATCATCTCATCAACCAAATCAACATGTGTTATAGAAACATGAATAACAAGATGACGTGCATTTCTATGTAGTCATCATACACTTGCAAATATATAAAAGGTACACAACTAAGCATCATACAACACACAGAGTGGTACACACACGCGTTATGCAATCAAGTTATATAATCGATCATCATGGCATGCTATTGATAAGCCAAGAATTTCCTAAATAAAAGAATGTATGGTATCAACAAATCACTATGATATATCTACCAAGTAAACATTAACCAAATGTATGAACATAAGGTACAAACTACCAACGATATAACACATGGTAGGCATACAACCAAATATGCCTTCTACTTGAGTAAATATTAATATGACATGTCAATCAACTAAGCATGCATAGCTACTATCCTAGGTAAATATAACATGTTTGCTAATTACCAAGAAACAATAAACTGAACTCTATGTCACAACGAATAAATTCTATATAAAACGCAAATATAACAATGACATAAAGCAACTATCCATGCAATAATAAACAATAAACATCTACAAAATCGCGTTAAGAATTACTCAAAAGTTCCTACTAAAATAACACATAAAACATGACATGTCACACAACTTAGGAAAGTGAGAAAGTGATCTTGAACCACACATGATGCGATAGATAATTAAAATGCTAATAGAGTGCCTACAACAAGTAATTCATCACAACCATGGCTATGTTCTAAGTTAACATGCCAATTCAAGACAACTACTATAAAGAAACTAAATAAGAAAATAATAGATTGACGGACCACTATCATAGGCATTACATGATTTTGAATATATAAAACACACATGCTACATGGATGTAAATGAATATAGAAAATATATCAAAGATATATTCATGCTAAACAAAAGAAATAATCGAAACATGAAATATTCCATTATTTGATACATAAAGCAAAGTTTAGAATAATTCCACATAAATATAACCATGTCGAGCGTTCACCAAATATTGTACGCTCGCAAACAATAAGTATCAAACATAACCAAAATAATGATAATAAGATTACACTAATAATGCTCCAAATCTAATTAAAATAATAACACGCGCCAATCATGTATGAGGGATGATAACTAATGCACCAATCAACTCCTACACAAGGTAATAACTCGAAGGAAATAATAGAAAGGCATATCATACTTTTAGATGATGCACAAAGTTATCTACATGAAATGCTACAAAAAATGCACCTTCAAATCAATCGAGTAAACCATTTGATACTCCTAGGCATAAAGAGAGACATAGAAATAACATACCAATAGAAAATTTGTACCAACACAAAACCTATTTGGATTCCATACAAAAAACGACTAAGATTATATCTCTTCCACCGATCACAAGATAGAACCAACAATCTAACCCCATCACTGGATTTCTATGGTCATATGGAGAACTTTATCTATTAGGCTCAAAGTCATATGATGAACAAAACTAAAGAATTATGCCTATGCCATCGAATCGAATTCGGTTTTGGACACACGCGGCCAACAACAATGATAGGTTGAATCATGATGTCTACGGGATACACTAGGTGATGCCAAGTACGCATGCAAAAGGAATTTGATAGAGGCTCACTGAGTTTGATGGAACAGTGTGACAAACTTGATGAACAGTGTATGCGGACATGCAGAATTCTTCGTGTGTGCTTGACGGATCGCGTTCCTTCTTCCCTGAATGGAATCATGGTGTCGAGGGGAACCTTCTAGCGCAAGGGCATGGATGGGGAGGGCCTGCATCAACGGGATGGAGCATTGGTGTCCATGGTGCATCATTCTTTGGACAGAGTTTCTAGAGACAGAGAGGAAGGGAGAAGGCTGGGTGTCACGAGAATTGGAAAAGGAGGTGGAGGCGCTTAGCATGGTGCCTGCAGTTTTGGAAAGGAATGAGATTTAAGGGAAGTTAGAGGAGGGGTTGTTTCCCGTCTGTACGTTACGTTTCTAGTCTCTGTAGATTGTGAACGTACAGAGGAAGGAAAGAAGAGGAGGCGTGAGAGGAATAGGAAGGGAGGAGGAATTAAAGGAAGGTGCAGAGTTTCTATGTGTGTACGTAGTTGGCTGTTGAGATTTCATCTTCTGTGAGTTGTGAACCTACAAGGAGGAGAGGGGTTCGTTGGTGGGGAGAGATGGGCCACTTCGGCCAGGCCCATGGGGAAGAAGAAATATAGAGAAGGAGTGGTTGGGTAGGAAACAGAGAAAAACAAAAGAGAGATATGGGTTCGGCCCAATTCGGTTGGGAGGAAAAATGTAGGATGCGCACACACGGAAAAGAGAAGATGCTGGGTAGGAATTCTGTACGAAGTATGACAACAAGAAAAAGAAAATCTAAAAAGAAATTAAAAGCTCGAATACATATCAAATGAACTAAGATAACCAAGAAAGTGTAGACTTGCATATTTAAATATGCCGAAGACAAATTTTAAAACCAGTTAAAATAAAAGATCAAAACACAAATTTAATTTAAGTTGACATTAGTTCAAATTAAATCCACTAACTTTATGAAAACTCAATTTAAGCTTTTATTAACAAATAAAACAATCGAAATTTTCTCGTCCTAATTTTTGGAAAAAAAATTCTTAAACATTCCGAGAATCGGAATGTTACACAACGGCAGCATGCCCGGCCGACGAAGCCACCCGAGGGGCTAAGGAGGCCGCGCCAGCGAAGAAGAAGCAGTTGTTCACTCAAGACTGGGCCGAAACAAAGCAAGTGCATGTCGAGGAAGGTGGATCCTCGGGAGCCACCTTCACCATAGGCGCTAGCCTCGACCCGGGTCAAGAGGAGGCATTAGTGAAGTTCTTGCGCGCAAACAAGGAGGTATTCGCCTGGGAACCCAAGCAGCTAGTAGGGGTCCCAAGG
>NC_041384.1:74532781-74602310 GCF_002162155.2 Triticum dicoccoides
AGCATCATTTAAGGGTGTGCCCCAATGTGCGCCCTGTGAAGCAGAAGGCACGGTGGCAGTCCATAGAGAAGCAGTCCTTCATCGTCCAGGAAACTCACAAGCTGGAGGCGGCAGGTGTCATTCGTGAGGTCTAATACCCGGAGTGGCTGGCGAACCCTGTCGTCGTGCCGAAGAAAGGCGGGAAGGAACGCATGTGTGTCGACTTCACCAACCTCAACAAGGCCTGTCCCCAAGACCTGCTCCCGCTTCCGCGTGTCGACCACACCGCCGAATCCACTGCCGAGTGCAACCTGTTGTGTTTCCTGGACACGTTCTCGAGCTACCACCAGATCAAGATGGCAGTGGAGGAGGTGGACAAGACTGCCTTCCTAACCCCGTGCGGGGTGTATTGCTACACCTGCATGCCGTTCGAACTGCGCAACGCTCGGGTGACCTTCCAGTGGCTGATGCACATCGCCCTGGGTCAGCAACTCGGGAGAAACGCCGAATCCTACATCGATGACATCGTGGTAAAATCTTGGGATGCGAGAACCCTGATTCAGGACCTGGAGGAGACCTTTGCTAGCCTGCGCCAGGTGGATTTGCGGCTCAACCCGGAGAAGTGCGTGTTCGGTGTCCCCTTCGGCAAGCTACTGGGTTTCCTCGTGTCTCACATGGGAATTGAGGCTAACCCCGAGAAGGTCAAGGCAATAGAAGACATGAGCCCACCACAAACTTGGAAGGAAATGCAGAAGCTTGCAGGCTGCGTGACCTCGCTGGGGCGCTTCATCTCCAAGCTGGGGGAGCACGCCCTGCCGTTCTTCAAGCTAATGAAGAAGAAGGGCCCGTTCAATGGACCCCAGAGGTTGATCTGGCGTTTCAAGACCTCAAGAGGTACCTAACCGGCCCACTGGTGATGGTGGCACCTTGCCCCCTCGATCCTCTGATGCTCTATCTGGCCTCTATGCCTCACTCCGCCAGCATGGCATTGGTGGCGGTTCGCGAGGAGCGCCGGGCCAAGAACCCGCAGCACTATACCACGCCCTCAGCTGGAATGGTGCAGTCAGAAGACGGTGCCGCTAAGGACAAGGCGATGCCCACAGACAATCACACCCCACAAGACGGCGTTCAAGGGCCCACGGAGGCCCAGATGGGCGACCAGGCTCCTGAGGTCCCCCCACCTCAGGAGGCACCACAACCTCCGGAGGACACAGGCTCCATTGACGCTCCCGCCCTCGTCGATCACCCAGTATACTTTGTCAGCACCGTGCTACGGGACGCGAGAGCACGGTACCCAATGCCGCAGAAGCTCTTACTCGCGCTCCTGGTGGCCTCACACAAGCTACGCCATTACTTCCAAGGCCACCCAATCAAGGTCGTCTCAGCCTACCCCCTGGAGAGGGTGCTCCGGAGCCCCAATGCTGCAGGAAGAGTCGCTGAATGGAACGTTGAACTGCAAGCATTTCACTTGGAGTTCAGCACGACCAGAGTTATCAAGGGAGCTGTGCTTGCCTACTTCGTTGCAGAACGGACCGACGCTCTGGAGCACGAAGCAGGCGAGAGCCGATCCCTCTCGCCAGGAAATGAAGCACCGGATGGCTGGGTCATGTACTTCGAAGGCGCTTTCGCACGATAAGGCGCAGGGGCTGGCGTTGTGCTCATCTCTCCCACCAAAGACAAGCTATATTATGCCATGTAGTTTTCCTTCCAGCGGGGTGAGAAGGTCCCCAACAACATCACGTAGTATGAGGGGTTGATCACTGGCCTCAAGGCCGTCGCGACCTTGGGGGTGAAGCGCCTCACAATCAAGGGTGACTTGCATCTCCTTGTCAACTTCTCCAACAAGGTGTACGAACCAAGGGACGAGCATATGGAGGCATACCTCGTGAAAGTGCACAAGATGGAGAAGCAATTCCTAGGCCTAGAGCTACAACATGTGCCACACGGCACCAATAAGGAGGCTGACGAAATCGCTAAGAAGGCATCGAGGCGGCTACCCCAAGAACTTGGTGTCTTCGAAGAGCGACTCTTCAAGCCTTCGGCACCTCCTGCGGCCACGGAGACAACATCACCTCTAGGAGAACTCCCCCAGCCACCAGCCTCTGTAGCCTCTGCTGCGGTCCGACCTCAAGAGCACGTCTGCTCCTGACGCTCGAGCCTCAGGAGGGGTGCTGGACCGAAGAATTCAAGGCATATCTGATGCATGGGACGCTGCTGGAGAAGGAGGAGGACGCGGAGCATGTGGCCCGGCAGGCTACGCCATACTGCATCCAGGACGGTGAGTTGTACAAAAAATGACCAAATGATGTTTCCTTGCGTTGCATGTCCAGGGAGCAGGGGAACGAGCTGCTGGCTGACATACATGGTGGAAACTGCGAGCATCACTCATCATCGCGTACCTGGTTGGCAAGGCATTCCGCAGCGGGTTCTACTGGCCCACGGCACACAACGACGCGACCGAGCTGGTAAGGTCCTGCGAGGCCTGCCAGTTCCATGAAAAGAAAATCCACCATTCTGCCTAGGGCCTCCAGAGTATCCCGCTTTCGTGGCCCTTCGTGGTCTGGGGGCTAGACATCCTGGGTCCGTTCCTGCGAGCGCCAGGGGGCTTCCGCTACCTCTACATCGACATCGTCAAGTTCACTAAGTGGGCAGAGGTTGAAGCCGTCCACACCATCCCGGCTGGGCCAACAGTTAAGTTCATGAAGGGCCTCGTAAGCCGGTTCGGGGTCCCTAACCGCATCATCACCGACAACGGCTCGCAGTTCACTAGCAATCTCTTCAGGACCTATTTTTCTAACCTTGGAACGCAGATTTGCTACGCTTCGGTGGTACACCCCGGGAGCATTGGCCAAGCTGAGCGCGCCAATGCCGAGGTAATAAGAGACCTCATGACCTGTACCTTCAAGAAGAAGCTCGAAGCCTGCGGCAGGGGCTGGCACAACGAGCTCTAGTCTGTGTGGTGGTCCATCCGCACCACCGCCACCAAGCCAATAGGCGAGACCCCGTTCTTCCTCGTCTACGGAGCAGACGGACCCCAATAAAACAGCTTCCATCGGGGCACAGTTAAACCCTGATGTAGACGCCGCACTGCGAGAGTTCCTATGATAGAACTGGGACATTTTCGCCTGGCACCCTTCAGACATGCCAGGAATCCCACGCAGGTTGGCCAAACATAGCTTAAGTATCCTAAAAGGATTCAAGCCAGTCAAACAGGCTCTTCGGCGTTTTTCTGAACCTAAGAGACAGGCCATGGTAGAGGAACTAGCCAAGCTACTGGAGGCCAGATTCATCAAAGATATAAAACATCCTGACTGGCTAGCAAACCTGGTGATGGTACCAAAGAAGGACAAATCCTGGTGCCTGTGCGTTGATTTCAAAGACCTTAACAAGGCTTGCCCAAAGGATCCCTTCCCTCTCCCCCGCATCGATCAAATTATCGATACTACCGTAGGACACGATTCGTTGTGTTTCCTCGACGCATAATCCGGCTACCATCAAATAAAGATGGCAGAGTCAGACCAAGCCGCAACGGCATTCATCACACCATACGGCCCATTCTGCTTCAACACAATGCCCTTCGGGCTCAAAAATGCCGGCGCAACATATCAGCGCATGATTCAGACATGTCTGGCAAACCAGATCGGCAAAATAGTGGAGGCATTCATAGATGATGTGGTCGTTAAAACAATACATGTCGAATCTCTAGTAGACGACTTGAGGCTAACATTCTACAACCTCCGAACATACGACATCAAGCTCAACCCAGAAAAATGCGTTTTCGGCGTTCCAGCCGGAAAGCTCTTGGGCTTCATTGTATCCGGTAGAGGAATTGAAGCAAATCCAGCCAAGATCCGAGCTCTGTCACAATTGGATATCCTGAAGGACCTCAAACAAATGAAAAAATAACCGGATCCGTGGCGGCTCTAAGCCGCTTTATCTCCCGCTTAGGAGAAAAGGCCCTACCCCTTTACCGCCTCCTTCGGCGCACCGAACACTTCGAGTGGACGGATGCAGCCATGGCCGGACTCGACGAAATAAAAGCCATCTTGGCAACAAACCCAGTCCTGGCCGCGCCAAACATTGGCGAACCAATGCTATTATACGTTGCAGCAACCCATCAGGTCATAAGCACAGTGCTCGTCGTCGAACGAGAAACGGACGGACACAAATCCCCCCTTCAAAAGCCGGTCTATTATGTGTCCACTGTCCTTACTCCGTGCAAGTCACGGTACCCGCATTATCAAAAGATTGTGTACGCGGTATTTATTGCATCCCGGAAGCTGCGACACTACTTTCAAGAGTGTTCAATAATAGTAGCCTCGAAAGTGCCACTTAACGATATTATAAACAACCGCGACGGGATGGGCTGGATTGCAAAATGGGCCACTGAGCTCCTCCCGTTCGACATAACTTACAAGCCATGGCGAGCTATCAAGTCGCAAGTTTTGGCCGACTTCGTCGCAGAATGGACGGAGGCCGAACTCCCTAAAGAGTACGGCACATATTCAAACTAGGTCATGCACTTCGACGGCTCCAAAATGTTGGCCGGTCTAGGGGCTGGCGTCATTTTGACGTCCCCCACAGGAGACACAGTTCAATATGTACTCCGGATAATGTACACAGACTCCAACAACGCAGCCGAATATGAGGCCCTTTTACATGGTCTCCGGATGGCAGTATCCATGGGCATTCAACGCCTAGAGGTGTGCGGGGACTCGAACCTTGCAATATCCCAAATAAATGGAGACTTTGATGCCAAGGATCCAAAAATGGCAGCTTATCGCAACGCCGTCCTAAAAATGTCAGCTCGGTTCGAAGGGCTCGAATTTCGCCATATAGCCCGGGAAAATACTCAGGCGGCAGATGTCCTGGCATGCATCGGTGCAAAACGCGATATAGTCCCCCCCCCCAACATCTTCTTGGAATGGCTGTTCAAGCCGTCCGTAGTATGGGAAGGGGAACCTGGCAATAACAGCCCGGACCCAACCGCACTGCCCGACACCGAACACTCTGACATAATTGGAGGCTCTGCCAGTGAAATAACACCTTCAGCCCACGTAATAATGGCCGTCATCGCCCCGTGGACAGAACCATTCCTCGCCTACCTTACCAGGCAGGAACTCCCTGAGGACCAAAATGAGGCACGCTGCATAGTGCGGCGATCTAAAGCCTATAAAGTCCATGAGGGAGAGCTTTATAAGAAAAGCACTACCGGAGTCCTTCAAAGGTGCATCTCCGAAGAGGAAGGGCGGAACCTCCTGGCTGAAATTCATGCCGGACTCGGCGGACATCACGCTGGAGCTCGGTCCCTTGTAAGCAAGGCCTTCCGTACATGCTTTTATTCGCCGACGGCCCGGGCAGACGCCCAGGACTTAGTCCAACGATGCGTCAGTTGCCAGCTTTTTGCAAACCAAAGCCATATGCCACCCACCGCCCTCCAAACTATCCCCATCACTTGGCCCTTCACGGTCTGGGGGCATGACATGGTTGGACCCCTTAAAGGCGGAACCCCCAAGAAAAAATACTTACTGGTCATGGTGGATAAGTTCACCAAATGGATAGAAGCCAAGCCTGTTAAGACGGCCGAATCCGGACCGGTGATAGACTTTATATCCAGGGTTGTACACCGTTACGACGTCCCCCACAGCATCATCACTGATAACGGCACGAACTTTACGGCCGATGAGGTAAAACTCTGGTGCAAAAACTTGGGCATCAAGCTCGATTATGCTTCCGTCTATCACCCACAAACCAATGGCCAGGTCGAACGTGCAAATGGTCTTATCATGAGCGGCATCAAACCCAGATTAGTGCGGTCCCTTAAGGAATCTAATACGCACTGGGTAGAGGAGCTCGACTCCGTACTCTGGGGGTTGCGGACCACGCCGAATCGCACCACCGGATACACACCATTCTTCATGGTGTACGGCGCAGAGGCAGTTTTGCCCTGCGACATAATTCATGACTCACCTCGAGTGCACATGTACAAAGAAAGAGAAGCCGAGCTCGATCGGCAGGACAGTTTGGACACCTTGGATGAAGAGCGAGACGTGGCAAAAGCCCGTTCCGCATTCTATCAACAGCAGGCTCGAAGATACCAAAGCAGAGAAGTACGGGCCAAAAATTACAACGTTGGCGAATTAGTTCTACGCCTGCCGGACAAGAAAAAGGACAAACTCAAGCCCAAGTGGGAAGGTCCCTTCATAATCGACCAAGTCCTGACTGGTGGAGCGTACCACCTACGAGATGCATCGGATAACCGACTCGAGCCGAACCCATGGAACGCAGCCCGTCTCCGAAGATTCTATGCCTAGCGCTGGACTCTGTGTTCGTCTCCTTCCTCTGTCCATTTTTTACATACTTTCTGTCTTACATTTCTCTCCTTCTCCTCTCTCCCTCTCGCTCTCTCTCTCTCTCTCTCTCTCTCTCTCTCTCTCTCTCTTATAGCCTTTAAAGGCTCATAAAATGACGCGCTATCCGCGCTCATTAAACCTGGGGGCTTCTTTAAACAGAAGCTTATTTATACGGGCCTCATGCCCAACACATGTGTCACACTTCCACATGTACCTTTTATTCGCCATGATATGCATCAATATGACTTAAGTTTTGGCCAAGCTGGGTTGCCTGGCTCCTGTGCTTACCCCTACGTTCCCGATTGTTCGGCTAGGTGGTAAGGGGAGCACCTCCGCGATTGTTACTGTCGGGTCAGCCGGATGTGTACCTTAGACTGAGTGAAGCTGAAAGCTAGCGTTCTTAAGGGAATATTCGGTCGGTGAACTAAAGATGATCTTTTTATTTTTTTATCTATACGCCCCCAGATGTTTTTCTTGCGCCTCTTTTCGCAGAATGGACATGCACTTTAGGGCATGCCTCCCAGGGAAAGGAACCCCTAACGGAACTATTCTCCCTGGAAGATGTTTCTTACTAACCATGTAATATAACATAACTAGTTGGGCACTTGTCTGTTCAAGCACTAATGACCCCTACGCCTGGTCTCCATGCATACCCCGGTTCTTATATAACCGCGAGGGTATTCGGAAACACTCCGGACCGTCAGGTCCTGAGGTTGAAGCGAAAAGGTCGGCCATGACAAACGATCTACAATCCGGCTAGAAGGCATTACACATGTCAATTATAATTACATAGTCAATCTGACTGATTGTATTCCTCTTCAATACCATCTAACAAGCTGTCTAGTTTACAATCCTGTTGGGAATACTTTGCGGCCAATTCTACTTGGCCGTATACTAAGCTCACAGGGATCTCCTTCCCATCGGGCCCCATGGGTCCGACCTCGACCATGTGGTTTGGGTCAGCCTTCGTGTACCGCGTCTTCACCATGGCCTAGGCCTCCCTGGCGCCTTGACGGCAGGCTGACATCTTCCACAATCGGAAGCGCCGCCGCGCTCCCTTCAGCTTCTCTACAAGCTCTCCAAGGCCTTCGGGCATGGAGACGGATGGCCACAAGGCCTGGGCGACGCTTTGCATCACCTGCCGAACTTGCTTGTGCAGTTGTGAGAGCTCGGGAAGAAGGTCACCTGTAGAACCGGGCATTTCCTCTGCAGGACGACCTGTTAGCATACCTACAGACATTCCTCTATTAGTCGACTTCCTCGCAGAACTCTTTTTTCAAAGTTCGTTTAAGCACTTACTATATATGTTGCGTCGAAGCCGCTGATTCTCCTTCACGGAGTCCAACAGCTGGGCACGAACATCCTTCAGTTCAACGCCCA
Source organism: Triticum dicoccoides (assembly GCF_002162155.2). NCBI lineage: Eukaryota > Viridiplantae > Streptophyta > Magnoliopsida > Poales > Poaceae > Triticum > Triticum dicoccoides. The sequence goes on from NC_041384.1 coordinate 74,540,494, forward strand.
GCTTGGTGTTGGCATCTTGGAGATCGTTCTTCTCCCGCCTCACCTTTGTCAGCACGCTCTCACCAGCCTTCAGCTGGCGTCGGAGTTGTTGCTCTTCCGAATTTAATCCGGTTCCATCTGCAATTTCATTTGTCAGATTTGCACCCACGCCGCACTTCGTAAAATACTTATCTTTCGAAGCGTATATTACCAGAGGGGGTCTCCTTGGGCTCCCCTGCCACGGCTAGTGCGGCCTCAAGTTGGGCTTTGCACTCTTCCAGCTCCTGGAACAACATGGTATTCTTTTCTGTAAGAACCTGCATAACAGATGATCCTTAAATCAGTTATTCTAATTGTTTCAAGTCTCGGGGGCTACTTGTGTGTATATATATATATATAATTACCAAAATTTTCTTACCCATATGTCTTTTATTATTGCTCCGTGGCTCTGGCTAGACCATTTTGAGTGGCACGGAGGTACGCATCTCCCGAATTGAAGGCATCCAATGCCTCTTGGGAGAAACAAGCGTCGCGAAGAACTGTCCGGCGACACCTGTGGTTCATGGCACTCTCCACCTCGGTATTGGTGGCAGACAGCCTGTTTGCATCCTCTGTCGGAGGATCGTCCATTGCGCGCCTCGTGTTCTCCTCCACCTCCGGACCAGGCTTTGGAGCCTGGCTGGTGGAGGCGCGATTGGCAGCCTCTCCGGATATAGTCCGGCGAGGTCTCTTCGTCCTGAAGAGAGCACGAGCATTAATATGCCTCGAAGGAATAACACCTGGGAATAAGATGGCGCGCTATACCTTTACGCCGGCGTCTCAGTCCGGACCGCACTTCTTTTCAGCCCGCGGGGCCTTGCCGCCCCTCGTTGGCTAGTCGACGCAGGCTCAGCCTCCCGTCTCGGGGACCTCCCCTGCAGAACACGGTTGTCATACGGTAATCGAAAACACGCGAGGATAGATCCCTTTTCAAAGTGTTGGGACTTCGGTCTCAGTTACCTGTGAGGCTGGGAGTAGCCCTGGGCAATCTACCATAATGGCCACCAAGGCGATGTCCTTGCTCAATTGATGAAACACCCCATCAATCAGCTCCACAGATAAGTCCAGATCCTCTTGAGAGGCTGGGTCGAGGGACCGTCTCGGGTCCTCGGGTTGTGGAGGAGGGCTATTTATTTCTTTAATAGCCTGGCGCAGTTCCTGCGTTGAAGTCGTTAGACTGAATATTTAACAATGGGAATATAAAACGGATGGGAAGTAAAGGTGTCCACTTACCCAACTTGGGGGATTGTACATAGAAAATCCACCCTCCGGGTTGATGCAGAGAAATTCCTCCTCTTCTCCCTTGTACAAAGCGGACATGGTCTTTATTAGAGCGGCAGCCGAATCCGGCCCCTTATGGCCGTGGCGGGTGGCGTCGTCCTCCCTGTTGAAGTCCCACATGGGGCGGCCTCTATACTGGAGCGGTTGCACCCCTCACATGATGCATGCGGCCATGACCCCTATCATGGTCAATCCGGAATGAGCTAACACTCTTATCCGGCCCATCAGGTAAAGAACGTCCCTGTCACTTTCCCTCTGAGGGCTCCGTGGACGCCAGCTTAGGCGCTTTTTTAGGGGAGTACTGTCGAACTTAGGGAGGCCGATCCGGACAGGATCCGGCAGCGGGACGTCCTCTATATAAAACCATTCCGAAGGCCAGTCCTCGGATGCCTTCTTTGGGGTTCCGGATAGATATCCGGTCCCGGCGATGCGCCACACTTAGGCTCCGCCCACTTGATATATTGACCCCTTCTTAGAATGGGGCACAAGGCAGAATAGCCTTTTCCACAGTGCAAAATGAGCCTCCCAGCCCAAAAACAGCTCGCAAAGGGCTATGAAGCCCACGATATGCAATATGGAGGCAGGCGTGAGGTTGTGCAGCTGGAGGCCATAGAACTCCAGGAGCCCCCGGAGAAACGGATGAATTGGAAATCCGAGCCCTCTTATTAAGTAAGGGACAAGGCATACCCGCTCTCATTTGGAGGGATTGGGGGCGCTCTCCGCTTGCTCTCCGCCATTATAGGTGGCAAGTCTGGCTCGAACAGAGACCATATAGGCCGGGGTGAGAAATCCCTTGGCCTGGAGCGTCACTAGCTCGCTGTGCGGGATGGAGCACCTCTTGCAATCTCCAGGCTGAGGGCTGGAAGGGTGAGAGGAGGAGCTGCGACAGCCAGCCATGATGGAATGGACCTCTGTCGGATACGCTCTGATGAATACTCGCAGAGGGGAGAAGGTGTGGTTTGGATCTAAATCCCCGTCCCCTTAAATAGGCGGCTCATTCACGCGGCTAGGGGTGTAAATATCAAAAAACACCCTGACTTTTCGTATTCGTCTGACACATGGAAAATGACCATTATTGGGCGTAGAAGCCAAGGAGCACTACATTTACAAGAAACCGGACACTATTCAACAAGTACACGGAATTTGGAGGAGAACCCGCCTTGCAATGTCGAAGACAATTTGCGCGCCGGACTCATCATCATTGAAGCCTGGTTCGGGGGCTACTGAGGGAGTCCTGGATTAGGGGGTGTCCGGATGGGCGGACTATACCTTCGGCCGGACTCCTAGACTATGAAGATACAAGATCGAAGACTTCGTCCCGTGTTCGGAAGGGACTTTCCTTGGCGTGGAAGGCAAGCTTGGCGATACGGATATGTATATCTCCTACCATTGTAACCGACTCTATGTAACCCTAGCCCTCTCCGGTGTCTATATAAACCGGAGGGTTTTAGTCCGTAGGATGAACAACAATCATACAATAGGCTAGCTTCTATGGTTTAGCCTCTCTGATCTCGTGGTAGATCTACTCTTGTACTATCCATATCATCAATATCAATCAAGTAGGACGTAGGGTTTTACCTACATCAAGAGGGCCCGAACCTGGGTAAAACATTGTGTCCCCTGCCTCCTGTTACCATCCGGCCTAGACGCACAGTTCGGGACCCCCTACCCGAGATCCGCCGGTTTTGACACCGACAGCGGTTCTCCCACATGAGGTCAGGCATCACTCCGCATGGGTCCTGCCGTTTGATGAGACGCAGCAGGACACCATGCTGGGAATGGACCTTGTGTAGGGGGAGGAACGCCGGCGTGAAGCCTCGGTCCGAGTGGCAAGATACCAGCAGGCGCAGCAACGGTACCACTCTCGCAGCGTCCGCTCCAGGACGCTTGAGGTGGATGATCTAGTCTTGAGGCGGGTGCTGTCCGGGGAAGGGCTGCATAAGCTCTCACCCATGTGGGAGGGCCCTCTTAGGATTGCCCGCGTCTCCAGGCCTAGCGCCACGCGGCTGGAGACGCAGGACGGGATCCGCATCCAGAACGCGTGGAACATCCAACACCTCCAGAAGTTCTACCTATGAAGCAAGGCCCTGTGCCTGTGAAGGTCTCCCCTCGTGACACTCTCACGTAATAATGCGTGGGGCTGCACACGCCCTAGTGTCTCCGGAGTGCCTCCCTCGGGCCTCGAGGGCTCCATCCCACGTCCTAGTGGCAGCACTTAGCTCTGCGCTGGTTAGAAGACTAGACTAGGTGCCGGACGCGGCCGTTCATTTGTTTTCTGTAGTTGGCTTGCCTCTTTTCCTTAATTGAAATTTGGAGTTCTAGTGTTTCTTTATGGCTTGGTTGAACCCCCCCCCCACTCTTCTTTCTGATTCTTCCATCGATCCTTTGTTTTTTGCCAGGGAGGGCAACAGTTGCCCGATACTCTCCCTCGCACGCCCCACGAGGGGGGCTGGACAGGTAGTATGCGCGTGCGCACTCCCCTGGTCTCTGTGAGGCGTTCTCGTCCGAGCTTGTGATCGGCGCATCCCCTTTTAGTCCGTGCTCCATGGGTACCGTGACGCGGTGCGTTTGGCCATAACCATCCCATACTTGAGGCCTTGCACAAGAAGGGTTAAGGATTTCTTAACAAACTTTTACAGCTTCGCGATGTTACCCGAATCAACAGTGGGGAAGCCCCACCAGGTGCCCAGAGACGCGTGCCCTCATGAGGTCAAAGCTACCCCTGATGCATCTGGCTAAGTTACCCCTCTACACCCATATAAGGCATAGATCTCATAACACAACCCAGAAACAATAAACACACAACAAAAGCAACATAAGCACCGCAGTTCATTACACACCCTCGTAGGGCCCCATATTCATTTCTGACAATGCAGGGGAAAGGGAAGGAGAGCACAAGCAAAAGAGGCACCTACGACGTGGCTACTCACGAGGATCAACCCCCGGAGTCAGCCAGAGCCCTCCTCGCGCTTTACCAGGGCACGATGATGGGATGAACCGCCACCGTCCTCGAAGCGGGCCCGACGGCGTGGAGGCTGGTCGTAGCCGCCGCTGCTGGAGCTTTCGCCGAAGGAGGAGCTGCAATAGCTGGGCGAACCATGGCCATCGCCGAGGGCAAGGTCGCCCTCGTGCTCATCACGGACGTCACCAAGGCCAGGCACCTCGCCACCATCGTCGTCGTCTTCAGGGCAGCACCCGACGCGGCGACCGTCTTCCCCAAACACCCTCACGAAGAGGGACGTTGCGCCGTCGTACTTGAAGTGAAGGGTGCACCGCCTGCCAAGGCCGCGCGCACGGGCGAATGTCTGCCAGCCGAGGGCCAGGGCTATGTTGCCCGCAGCAGAGACCTCCACCGCAACCCATGAAGCCTTGCTGCAGTAGCCGTCGGCCTGCAGCCAGAGGCCGCCAGGACCTAGGGCCAGCAGTTCGTCGGCGAAGGAGCGTGGAAGTTGAAGCCAAGTGCCTACCGGGTTCGCCGACCACTCGACAAACTCTGGCAGCACCTCCGCCGAGTGGAAGCGTGGGCGGGGAGGCCGGGCGACCATGGCGCGCCTCCCCTCATCGACGGGGCTGCCCCGACCTAAGCGGCTCCCGCCTTGTGAAGGAGCATCGTCGCGGCCGCCAAGGATAGCGCCGGACCCCGAAGGAGTCCACCAACGCCCACGAGGGACCGCAGTGGGGGTTGCGGCATGCTTGCGCGGGCGGCGGCGGCCCCCTCTTAGGCGGTGGCGAGCCAGGCCCCTCCTGGCAAGATTTCCCCTTCTCGACGGCCGAGAACCTCTTCACTGGCGCCATGGGTGTCGCAGCAAGGAAGAAGAAGAAGAAGGAGGAGGAGGAGTGGAGGAAGAGATGGATGACGGGGGCACCACCCCCTTCCCATTTATAGCCAGGAGGAGGCCAACCGCTGGCCTCCATGATCTAAGGTAATAATGACCTTTTTCTACATGCAATAGGGACTCGTCAAGTCGGGCAGTTGCCGAGGCGGCATGGGGAAGCGGAGACACCCACGTCTTGTCAATCACCACGCGTCAATCAAGGCCGCAGGCTGTTAGGGTCTGCGACGCTTCGCACTTTACCCTTGGCTTCACCGCGAAGCCAAGCACGAGTGCGCCTTGGGCTCGGGGGCTACTGTCGGCGTCCTGGGAACGGGGGTACCCAGACTTGCTTGCCTGCGGCCCAGGGTGTGGCTCCACCAGCGGCCTGGTATGACCCATCTTCATCAACCAACACTCAAGACCCTCGCAAGGGGCCAAGCCTCGCGAGGCAGATGACAGAAGACCTCCTCAGGGGCAGCCTCACTAGGCTGGCTCGCAATGACTGGATAGATCAAGGCGTGAGGCACCTCGTGAGGTGTCTATGACGTGAGCCATGGCGACCAAGGCCAGGCAGGCGCCAGCGGGCGCAGAGTGCCAGTTTCCTCTTTGGCGCTAAAGAGGCAAGCGCAGGCAAGGAGTCCCGAGGCGTCAAGCAAAGGTTTCTGTATCGGTGCAACGAGACCAAGACCAGCAAGACGGCAAGACGGAGGTCATCACGGAGACCACAACGGTGTCACCACCAGAGCCTTTGGCAGGCGAAGACCACCTTTTGTCAGGATAACTTGTACTCGTTTTCCCCCCTTCAAATTGGCCGTTGTGGGATCCCTTCCCGCCTAATATTTGGGGAGAGGACCCGGCCTCTATAAATAGGACTAGCCACTGCCATAGGGGGGAGATCTAGATCATCCCCAACCACACAAGCTCACCAAGCTCAAGAACACCTTTCCTCAGGAGGCTATTCTTCCCTTGTACTTGTTCATCCCCAGCCTGCAAGGCAATCCACCACATCACACTGGAGTAGGGTATTACACCGCAACGGTGGCCCGAACCAGTATAAACTCATGTGTCCCTTGTTCCCCTGGTTCGGCGAGCTAGGCTTTGAGATCGTTGCGAGAGTGTGAGCCAGGGGGGAGATCTTCATGCGCACCCCAGTGTTCGAACCTCAAGGGTTTTCTAGAAATCGTAATCTGATAGTGGTGTTTAGTTAACTGCTTGGTTCAATTCTGCAATGTGATATTCAATTGTTGTGGCTGCATTCTGTTATTGTATACCATGTGAGGAATAAGTCAAATTTGGCTGTACTAAATACATGAGAAACAAATACAATTGCTATATTTCCAAGTTGTTAAGCATGCTTGCTTTGGTTAACTGTCTGATCCTCTATTAGGAGTATGTTATATTGTGCAATGTGGTGCTCAGTTAACGTTTGGTCCATTTATTATGGTGTTTAGTTAACTGTTTGGTTCAATTCTGCAATGCGATGTTCAATTATTGTGGCTGCATTCTGTTATTGTATACCATGTCAGGAATAAATCGAGTTTGGCTGCACTTAATACATGAGAAACATATACAAGTCCTATATTTGCTAGTTCTTAATCATGCTTGGTTTGGATAAATGGGTTTTCCATGTGCTTGAATTAATCTGATGAATCTACAATGTGCTTATTTTTCATCAACATATTTTACTGATAGCATGCGAACCCTTACTTAACCTGATGACTAACTACCTTATATGTGTTGCAGGGAAACAATGGGAATCACTGAGGTTTACAAGATGGTACTAACTATTATACCATGCCTTTTTTATTCCTTTGCCCCATTTCCAATATAGAGAAGATATTTATGCACATCCTTGTTTTCAGTGTTCACTAATGATTACCTCTCAAACCACCTATGTGGTCAGGAGGAGAGGAAAGTTTTCATACAACACCCACGGTTCAATATTGAAGTGTTCCTGAAGAGGTCGAAGGATGGACGGTCAATCATCCACAGGCACTGGCCTAAAGTTGCAAAGACCTTCAACATGAATGAAGGCTCAATTTTCGCCTTCTGCTTCAGCAGTTTTCCAGATGAAATACATCTCTCTATGTACCGTCAATGATGCTAATTTCAAAAGGTTCTAGATGTTGCATATGAAACTTGCTGCTGGCGCAGTTGTGTAATGGGGTAGCTAAGTGCTGAAGCTATATCATGTTGTACTCCGATGTATTTCAATTATGAAATCCTGCTTGCTTAATATGGAAATGGAATATATTATGTGCTTAATATGACTGTCAATTAGATCAGTAAATGGATTATTAATAATAGGGCAATTAGCCCGCTAATTGCCAATTAGCTTGCTAATTGGGTTTCCCTATTGCAAACGGTTAATGAGAAAACACCTTGGGCGATGACCTCAGGCAACACACACAGTTTGTAGGAATAAACCGTGTTGGATCAATGAACAATCACACACGACGTTCTCTTCAAAACTGTTTGCGTTACGCCACCGTGCACAAACGTTTTCCTTGTAGATACTTTGTGGGATGTATATACGAACTGAAACGTTTAGCGGGGACTGACTGTGTGGGATGTACTTGAGACCTGAAACAATTTCGTTGTATAATTGTATTTTTTTAGCACCGGTTCATGTGGTCAGTAAAGACAATGACTTCCCCTTCTTTGGGTTGAGGCTTTTCCTCTGTTGGGTCAGGAGCACGGTAGGACATGACTTCCTTCTTTGGCAGATAGCCAGTCTTCACAAAATCATTAAGTGTGCTATCTGTGATGATGGATTTGACCCAGTTGCATCTAACGGGTGCTTTGGGTGCCTTGGGCGGCATTGTGAAGATAGAAGCCTCAGGCAGAATAAAATTCCTCATTCAAATTTAAACTCGGAGAGAAATATTTCAATGCATATTCTAAATGCTGGCTTATAAAGGGGCCTAATGGCATATGGCTAATTATGTCAGATTATTTAAGCCGCCATGAGCAGTTAAATCATTTGAGCTACCATGTGTGGTTGAGGTTATCTATGGAGCATTGCAATTTAAAGCCGGTGGTGTGAGCCGCCATGGCTAGGTGGATTTATCAAGGTACAAACATTGACTAAGTGTTACAAAAACAGGTTTCACAGATTGCAATCATTATTTTGGATCAACGGATGCTCAGAAAAGGAAAAATATTCTAGACCTAAAAAACCAGCACAGAGGAGTTCATCAGTTTTAAAGAGGCCTTTGTACAAGAAAGGGGGATCTACTAGCATCTGAAATGGATACGAAGCAGCTACTGCATGAGTTTTATACTACTTTTATATCAAAAGAGGGTGCAGTGGAGAAACCACGAAGAATACATGATGAACAGTGAAGAACATAGAAGAACTCGTAAACCCTAATGTGGATCTAAGGTGCGGAAAAGCAGAGACTTACAGATGCAGATCTACTGCGGAGGGTCGCCACTGTTCTCTAAACAAGCTCAGGTTGATGTAGCGGCTGGGGTCGAGGAAGACGAAGTGCGCTGCGGCGGTGGTGGAGCTCGAGCAGCAGTAGGGTCGCGAGAGGAAGAAGACGATGAAAAGGGGGAGAATGAAGAAAGGCCAGTCGTTCTTATTTATAAAGGAAAGACTGATAAGTGGGCGCGAGAAACGAGGAGACCGAAAATTATGGGTATCCGGCTTGTCAGGACGCCTTGATTCTCGGGATGGTTATTAAAGATAAGGATCCATTGAGATATATTAGATAAAATATGAATTAATGACAAATGACGACATGTCGGGTCATTGCAAATCCAGAAGATGACGTCATGTCAGGTTACAAATTTCTGTTCGATAGAGAGCAGAAGATTTTTTCCTAAGGTGTTGAAGATTGACATGAACCAGTTCAAATCGACCTGGGCCCTAATGTTGGGGATATAGTTATTAGTATGACCCGCCCAGGAAGGGCCGGGTTATATCTATGATGACTTATGAAGCCCACGATGACTCCTGGAGATGGCGGGTTAGTTAAGGGCCCAAGGCCCAAAGGGTGATTTAAGGCCCGTAGAGATAAACCGCCATATGTATGTAACTTGTGTTATAAGGCAAGAATAACTAGTCACCGAGCCGGACACTGTTTATAAGCCGACCGAGACTCTGTAAGCCGCAGGGTGTCAACCCGGGTATATAAGGGACGACCCGGTGGCGGCTTAGGGCAAGAAACAACAAATCGAGAGCCAAGCTATCGTATTTCGCTCCTTGGTCATCGAAACCTAGCAATACCACATCAACTGGACTAGGCCTTACCTTCACCGCAAGGGGCCGAACCAGTATAAACCTCTCGTGTCCTTTATCCCGATTAACCCGTTTAAGCTTCCTAGTTGCGATGGCTCCATGACTAAGTCCTTTCAATAGGACATCTGCCATGACAATTCCACGACAACTAGGGTGCACACAAATATCTCTCCTCCCTCTAGCTCACACCCTCACCGCAATATCAAGGCTTAGCGCGTCGAACTCGCAGAACAAAGGGACACAAGATTTATAATGGTTCGGGCCACCGATGTGGTGTAATACCACACTCCAGTGTGGTGTGGTGGATTGCCTCTTGGGCTGAGGATGAATAGTTACAAGGGAAGAACAACCTCCCAAGGAGAGGTGCTCTTGTGCTTGGTGAGTTTGTGTGTGGCCTTGTTGGACAGGATCAGGTCCAAGATGAGATGAGCCTTTCGTCTCTCGATAAGCCGATCTGTGGCTATGGTGGTGGCTAGCCCTATTTATAGAGGCCTGGGTCCTCTTCCCAAATATTAGGTGGGAAGGGATCCCACAACGGTAAATTTGAAGGGGGACAGCTAGTACAAGCTATCCTGACAAAAGATGGTCTTCGCCTGCCAAAGGCTCTGGTGATAACACCGTCCTGGGCTCCACGGTGACCTCCGTCCTGCCATCCTGGTCGTCTTGGTCTTGTTGCACCGATACGGAAACCTTTGCTTGACGCCTCGGGACACCGTGCCTGCGCTTGCCTCTTTAGCACCAAAGAGGAAGCGAGGACGCTGCACGCACTGGCGCCCGCCTGACCCTAGTCATCATGGCTTGCATCACAGGAACCTCGCGAGGCGCCCCTTGCCTTGATCTCTCCACCCCTCGCGAGCCAGCCTGGTGAGGCCTCCCCCGAGGAGGTCTTGCCTCGTCCACCTCGCAAGGCTTGGCCCCTCGTGAGGGTCTTGAGTGTTTTGCTGGTGAAGATGGGCCGTACAGGGCCGCTGGTGGAGCAATGCCGTGGGCCGCAAGCAGGCAAGTCTGGGGACCCTCGTTCCCAAGACGCCGATAGTGACTATCTTGTTGGTGTTGTTCTAGGAAAAAGAGTTGATAAGAAATTGAATGTTATCCATTATGCTAGTAAAACTCTAGATAGTGCTCAAAGAAACTATGCTACTAGTGAGAAAGAATTTTTAGCAATTGTGTTTGCATGTCATAAATTCAGATCTTATATTGTTGATTCTAAAGTGATTGTTCACACCGATCATGTTGCTATTAAATATCTTATGGAAAAGAAAGATGCTAAACCTAGGTTGATTAGGTGGGCCTTTCATTACAATAATTTGACCTGCATATTTTTGATAGAAAGGGAGCTGAGAATCCCATAGCTGATAATTTGTATAGAATGGAAAATGTTCTTAATGACCCACTGGCTATTGATGCTAGTTTTCCTGTTGAACAATTCACTACTACTTCTAGTGATACTCCTTGGTATGCAGACTATGCTAATTAGATTGTTGCTAAATATATACCACCTAGTTTCACATACCAACAAAAGAAAAAGTTCTTCTTTGATTTAAGACATTACTTTTGGGATGACCCACATTTATATAAAGGAGTAGATGGTGTTATTAGACATTATGTACCTGTGCATGAACAGGAACAAATCCTACGGAAGTGTCACTCTGAGGCATACGAAGGACACCACGCTAGAGATAGAACTACACATAAGGTATTACAGCCTGGTTTTTATTGGCCTACTCTCTTCAAGGATGCACGTAAGTTTATCCTTTCTTGTGATGAATGTCAAAGAATTGGTAATATCAGTAGACGCCAGGAAATGCCTATGAATTATTTACTTGTTATTGGACCATTTGATGTTTGGGGATTTGATTATATGGGACCTTTTCCTTCCTCTAATGGGTATACACATATTTTAGTTGTTATTGCATTACTAAGTGAGTATAAGCTATTCCAACTAGTAGTGTTGATCACAACACTTCTATTAAAATGCTTAAACAAGGTATTTTCCCGAGGTTTGGAGTCCCTAGATATTTAATGACTTATAGTGGTTCACATTTTATTCATGGTGCACTCCGTAAACATCTTACTGAATATGATGTCAACCATCTAACTGCATCACCTTATCATCCTCAGTCTAGTGGTCAAGTTGAATTTTGTAATAGAGAAATAAAGTTGATTTTGCAAAAGACCATTAATAGATCTAGAAAAAATTGGTCTAAGATACTTGATTATGCATTGTGGGCATAGAGAACTGCTTATAAAAATCCTATGAGTATGTCCGCTTATAAAATGGTGTATGGAAAAACATGTCATTTATCTCTTGACTTAGAACATAAAGCTTATTGGGCAATTAAAGAACTTAATTATGATTTCAAACTTTCCGGTGAAAAAAGGTTATCTGATATTAGTTCTCTAGATGAATGGAAGACACAATCCTATGAAAATGCCAAGTTATTTAAGGAAAAAGTTAAAAGATGGCATGATAAAAACGGGAATTCAAAGTAGGTGATCAAGTTTTATTATACAACTCTCATTTAAGTTTCTTTGCAGGAAAGCTTCTCTCTAAATGGGAAGGACCATATATCGCCAAAGAATTTTATCGCTCTGGGGCTATCAACATAAACAACACCGAAAGCACTAATCCGAGGGTGGTTAATGGGCAAAGAGTTAAACCTTATATTTTAGGTACACCCATTGATGTTGAAACCAATATTATTCAAACTATGTAATCGAAAGAGCACATAGAGGCAACTTTCCGGAACACTCCAGAACCCTTAAAAGACGTAGGTATATGGTATCGTAAGTAAACCGACTCAAAAAGTTCCATAAAAGCACTTTTTGTTTGTTTTAGAATGTTAAAAAATAGGAAAATAATAAACAGTCCAAAAAGTGCACGAGGGATCGACAAGTCCAGGGAGCGCACCCTACCCCCCAGGGCGCGCCTTCCAGGCTTGTGGCACCCGCGTGGACTTTCTTGACTCCGTTTTTCTTCCATATTGCTTATCCTGCAAGTAAAAATTCATTATATATACTCCCTGATGTTTTGACCACCATATCGTAAGATTCTCCTCTGTACTTGTTTTGGGCTGTCTTTCTGACAGATCTAGATCGCCATGTCGCCTCCAAGATCATCCAAGGACAAGTTCTATGAGAAGGTCATCAACCATGACCTTCCATAGGTGATGAAAGACCCTCAAGAAATCGAGATGCATGAGGGGCGCTTCACATCCGGGACGTTCAATGGCCTAAGAAGACCAGAAGCGAGAAGGCTAGGCTTGAAGCGGTGTTACAAGAGATCTTCAAGTGCCAGGGGATGGTGGAGTGTGGACTCAATGCCAACCACTCCATGATCACGGAATTCACCCATGAGCACAGTATGGACACCAAGGAGATTGGAGACACCATCTTAAAGCCCAATGACATGATTGATTACCTTTAGGCCCAAATCTATGATTTGCAAAATCAGAATTTTGAGTATGAGAGTTGGTTTAAAGGTATGAGTTTAGTTGCAAATTTTAGGATCCTAGAGACACGTTCATCTTTTTATGATGGCGATCCTATGCCTTGGAAGATGAAGGACAAGCCTACTTCATCATCACCACCATCACCAAAGAAGGAGACTTGAGTACACGAGTATGGGCATCACCCTTGGCTTGTGCCAAGCTTGGGGGAGGTGCCCCGGTATCGTATCACCATGACTTTTATCATCATTATCTATCTTAGTTTGATCCTTAGTTATTTCATTATTTAGAAGAATAAATTTTTAGTTTGATCTATTTTTGAGTGATTGGTTAGTGATCTATCTATTAATGTAATTATGTGCGAGTTATATAATAAAGAGTAGTTTTGAGTTTTTGCTTTGCTTTCTTGTTTCGATCTTAGCAATGAAAGAAAAATAATAAGATAATAAAAAAGATAATATGCTAATCCCATGGGGAGTAACGACTTCACATAAAAGAAGTATAGTTGATAACATTTGTTGGAAGTTTACAAACATAGCATTGGTCGTTGGTGCAATCCATGAAAAAAGTAATAAAGAAAGAGAGGTATCCCATATAAATACACTATCTTGGACATATTTTATGATTGTGAGCCCCCATCAAATATTCTATATCAATTAGTTGACATTTGACAAGGAAGACAACGTAATGAGTTATGATTGCTTATATCCAGAGAGAAGTTATATTGTCATGGATCCTCTAACATGTGGTGCTTGTCTAGGATCTTTTGCTAGCCAAAAAATCACACTAAGTAGAGATAATACCTATGCATCCAAAACCCTTAAACTTGGTTTATTTCCATGAGTGTCCACCATATCTACCTATGGATTAATAAGATCCTTCAAGTAAATTGTCAACGATGCATAAAGCAATACAAATTGCTCCTTAAATATGTATGATCTTTTATTGTAAGGGAAAATAAGCTTTGTACAATCTTGTGATGGTAAAGAAATAAAAGCGACAGACTGCATAATAAAGGTCGCTATCACAAGGAGAAATATAAAGTGACATTCCTTTACATTAAGAGCTTGCACATCCAAAAATAAAAAGTGCATGGCAACCTCTACTTCCCTCTGTGAAGGGCCTATCTATTACTTTCATGTATTTATTTTTATGCAAGAGTCATTAGTGATCATCCCTATTCTGCTCTATGTACTCTTTAGTGGCAAGCATTATGTGGTGGATAGATCCATATATATCCCATTGAATGTAGGTGATCATGAGTTATTATTGTTGACATTACCCTTGAGGTAAATAAGTTGGGAGGCGAAACCATAAGTGCCTATCTTTCTATGTGTCTGGTTGAAACTTTTGCTCTACGAATATGCCTTGAGTGTCAGCAATCATAGAATACTAAATGATAGTTGAGTATGTAAACTTGCTAAACAAAGCTCTTACATAGACTCTTTCTAAAAATATGATGGATTGTGATTGTTTCAATGACTGGAACCATAGTTTGTTAGTTTCTAATGAAGTTTATGCTTCATACTTTAGCTTGTGCATGAATTATTACTTTAGCATAAGAAGTTTTATGATGATATATTGTTGTTATGATAATGACCATGATGCTCATGTCGTGTTTTGTTTTTATCGACACCTCTCTCTCCAAGCATGTGGTCATGATTATCGATTTTAGCTTTCGCTTGAGGACAAGCGACAGGGGCGGGCCCACCTCAATTCAAGGGTATTCACTTGAATATCCATTATTTTTATCAAAGCTAGGTATATATAGTATATATACTGTGTTTATAAGAAAAAACGATACTGATACTCCAGAATGTGATAGTTAAGGATTTCAGCCCAAAAACAGAGGCAGACCATAGTCTATTTCCCCCTCCCCACTACGACATGGCCCATATGGCCCAAATCGCTGCAGCACACACCAAAAAAAGTTACCCATCGATCGATCAGAGGACATGAATCGTAGCGCCGCCCTTCCTGTTCTCTGTGCACCACATGCGACCCATGCCGCCAACCACCTGATCAGCACTGCACGGCAGCCAGGTCCCAGGGCTGTTGTTGCCTGATCGGCAATCGATCGCAAGTGCGCGTGGCGACGGTTGCAGCGCAGATGCGCGTGGAGAATCCATCCCTGATCCCCTGCCCCCTTTTTGTTCTGAACTTTCTGATCTCTGCAAACTACAGTAGGTGGTGGGTTCGTAGGCGTGAAGGAATCATGGGCAATAATTGATTCAATTCAAAGCCACAACTCGAATTCAGATGTTGAAGGTTTAATCGATAGAACTTGAGGGAATATTTGTTCTACCTTTGGCACCTTGTTGGGTTCAACACTCTTATTTATCGAAAGAGGATACAAACAATCCCCTATACTTGTGGGTTATCAAGACCTTTTTATGGCGCCTTTGCCGGGGAGCAATAAAGTGGGGTGAATATTCTCGTGTGTTCTTGTTTGCTTTATCACTAAGTAGTTTCTATTTTATGTTCTAAGTTTTTCTCTATCTTTAGTTATGGATATGGAACATGAAATACCAAAAAAATAGGTGTACTTGCTATTCATGGAGGTGGGGAACCTCCTAAAACCATCAATGCTCGTTATGTGAAAAATATTAAAAAGTACTTTGATAATCCTGAGAAAACCCCATTCAACATGATAATGGGAGATACGTTAGATCAACATGAATACTTTAGGGATTATCGCTTGACACAAAAAGGGAAATTGTTATGGGATCAAATTGAAATGTTGCATTGGTATGCTTGGGATTTATGCTTGAGACATGATTATACTTGTTGCTCTAGGATGAGGTCTTGACACCTTCCCTTTTCATGCAAATTTAATGATAATGAAACCTTAGCTTCTTATGTTAATGGTAGATATGATTACTATGCTGTGGAGCGAATAGAAGAACTTGTTGCTTTTAAGGGTGCTTATGAAATAAAATCTATGTTTGAAAAGTTGGAAGATTTTGATGATTCAGTTTATAGACCTGAAAATTTTTCTATACTTAAATATTGGTATGAAAAATATAAATGCAATGCCGATATTGATGCGTTTATTGAGAAAGTCTCCGCTGTCCAAGAAGGGACTAATATTTTGCTAGAGTATATGGAAGAAGAAATTGATGAAACTATGAGCTCATTGGATGAAAAAGATGATGAGGAGAGCGAAGAACAAAAGGAGGAAGAATGGATTAGCTACCCATGCCCACCTTCTAATGAGAGTAAATCTTCAACTCATACATTGCTCAATGTCCCTTCGTGCTTACCGAAGGATGAATTCTATGATAATTTCTATGATCCCATTGATTCACTTGAAATGTGCCTTTTTGATGAACTTGATGCTTGCTATGCTAGTGCCCATGATGCAAATTTGAACTATGCTTATGGAGATGAACTTTCTATATTTCCTTATGTTAAACATGAAATTGTTTCTATTGCACCCACACATGATAGTCCTATTATCTTTTTGAATTCTCCAAATTACACTATATCGGAGAAGTTTGTTCTTATTAAGGATTATATTAATGGGTTGCCTTTTACTATTTCACATGATAATTTTGATGAATATAATATGCATGTGCTTGATGCTCATACTTGCAATTATTATGAGAGAGGAACTACATCTCCATCTCTTTATGTTTCCAACATGATAAAATTGCAAGTAATTGCTTACGCTATGTATTGGCCTTTACTTGATGTGCATGAATTGTTCTTGTATGACATGCCGATGCATAGGAAGAGAGTTAGACTTCATCATTGCATGATATATGTTGCTTTATGATCACTACTAAATGCAAAATCATTGTTAATTAAAATTTGCTTTGATATACCTTGGGATCTGGGTGGATCCATTACTTTAGCACTTTATGCCTAGCTTAATGGATTTAAAGAAAGCGCTGCCAGGGAGACAACCCGGAAGTTTTACGAAGTCATTTTATTCTGTTGAGTTCTTTTATAAAGTTTAAAAATAAAAAAATATAGAGGGGAATTTAAAATTTCACAAAAAGAAAAGTGAAAGTGAGAAAGCCGAGCACCGTGGAAGTGGGGGATATCCTTGAACTTTGTTCATGCCCATGGAAACTTTGCAAATCTTGATTATAGAAACTTTTCAACAAAAATAATTACCCCCTTTTACAAATCCATTGTATCATAAAAATAATGTACCAATATTTGCCTTTAGGATGATTAGATTGCTTGTTGGTATGTGCGGTGCAAAAACAGAAACTTTGGTTATAGTTCGTGATTTTATATTTTTTACTGGAACGTCAAAAGTTTCTAAAAGTATTGCTATACAATTTTTTTTACTAATTTCTCAGAATGTTTGGAGTACCAGAAATATGGTCAAAGTTCATATTGCTACACTTTGTCTTGTTTTTGACAGATTCTGTTTTTAATGCATTATTTTGCTTGTTTTGATGAAACTATCGATTCTATCGGTGGTATAAGACATGGAAATGTTATAATACAATATTTACAATGCAAAAACAAAATATGAATTGGTTTGTAATAGTACTTAAAGTAGTGATTTGCTTTATTATACTAACGGATCTCACCAGTTTTCTGTTAAGTTTTGTGTGGATGAAGTGTTCAAAGATCGAGGAGGTCTCGATATGAGGAGAAGGAGGAGACGAAGAGTTCAAGCTTGGGGATGCCCAAGGAACCCCAAGTAAATATCCAAGAAGACTCAAGCGTCTAAGCTTGGGGATACCCCGGAAGGCATCCCATCTTTCTTCAACAAGTATCGGTATGTTTTCGTTTTCGGTTTGTTCATGTGATATGTGTAAATCTTGGAGTGTCTTTTGTGTTTAGTTTTCATTTTTCTTTTATGCACCATGCTGGTATGCGATAGTCCATGGTTGATTTATAGAATTCTTATTGCACTTCACTTATATCTTTTGAGTGTGGCTTTATAGAATGCTTCATGTGCTTCACTTATATCATTTGATGTTTGGATTGCATGTTTCTCTTCACATAGAAAACGATTGTTTGTGGGATGCTCTTTTGCTTTACTTATATTTATTAGAGCATGGTCTTTTGGAAAGAATTAAACTCTCATGCCTCACTTATATCTATTTAGAGAGTCAACAGGAGTTGGTCATTTGCATGGTTGGTCATAAAATCCTACATAAAAGTTGTGGATCACTGAATATGATATGTTTGATTCCTTGCAATAGTTTTAAGATATAGAGATGGAATATGTGGGAGGTATTAGTAAACGGTTGTGGTTAGTAAGAATATTTGTGTTAAGGTTTTTGATTCCCGAAGCATGCACGTATAGTCTCTCGTGATGCTATGAAGTTGGAGCATGATTTATTATTGATTGTCATCCATATGAGTGGCGGCCGGGGACAAGCGATGGTCCTTTCCTACCAATCTATCCCCCTACGGGCATGCATAGTACTACTTTGCTTCGAGGGCTAAAAAACTTTTGCAATAAGTATATGACTTATTTATGACTAATGTGAGTCCATGGATTATACACACTCTTACCTTTCCGCAATTTTCTAGCCTCTACAATATCGTGCATTGCCCTTTCTCACCTCGAGAGTCGGTGCAAACTTCGCCGGTGCATCCAAACCCCGTGATATGATATGGTCTATCACACATAAGCATTATTATATCTACCTCAAAGCAGCCACCATACCTATCTATTATGGCCTTTCCCTAGCCATTCCGAGATATATTGTCGTGCAACTTCCACCGCTTCCATTTTGATGACTTGAGCATTCATTGTCATATTGCTTTGCATGATCGTAAGATAGCTAGCATGATATTTCAATGGCTTGTTCGTTTTTTGATATCTCTGCTACGCTAGATCATTGCACATCCTGGTACACTGCCAGAGACATTCATATAAAGTCATACTTTGTTCAAGGTATCGAGTGGTAATTTTTATTTCTTTTGAGTTGTAAGTAAATAGAAGTGTGATGATCATCATTATTCACTATTAGAGCATGTCCTAGTGAGGAAAGGATCATGGGAGACTATGATTTCCCTAGAAGTCGGGATGAGGCCCCAGACAAATATAAAAAAGGAAAAAGATGAAAAAGTGAGGCCAAAAAGAGCCCAAGAAAATAAAAAATGGAGAAAAAAGGAAAAAAGGAAAAAATGAGAGAAAAGAGAGAAGGGGCATGCAAATACCTCACTTGTGCTTCAAAGTAGCACCATGTTTTTCATATAGAGAGTCTCCTATGTTGTCACTTTCATATACTAGTGGGAATTTTTCATTATAGGATTATATGCACACCCACTTAGTTTTCATGACGAGCTTTAATACACTTATAGCTCGTAGTGCATTTGTTGCATGGCAATCCCTATTCCTCGCATTGATATCAATTGATGGGCATCTCCATAGCCCGTTGGTCAGCCACGTCGATGTGAGACTTTCTTCCTTCTTTGTCTTCCCTATATTTACCCCTATCATCATACTCTATTCCACCCGTAGTGCTATATCCATGGCTCGCGCTCATGTATTGCGTGGGGGTTGAAAAAGCTAAAGCGCGTTAAAAAGTATGAACCAATTTCTTGGCTTGTCATCGGGGTTGTGCATGATAAATACTTTGTGTTAAGAAGACAGAGCATGACAAGAGTATATGATTTTGTAGGGATAGCTTTCTTTAGCGTTGATATTTTGAAAGAGACAATTGTTTTTTGAGATGCCTGAGTATTGATGTCTTTATGTCAAATTATAGACTATTTCTTTGAATCATTCATGTCTTAATATTCATTCCATGATTAGATATATGATCAAGATTATGCTAGGTAGCATTCCACATCAAAAATTATCTTTTTTTATCATTTACCTACTCGAGGACGAGCAGGAATTAAGCTTGGGGATGCTGATAATTCTCCATCGTATCTATAATTTTGATTGTTTCATGCCAATATTATACAACTTTCACATACTTTTGGCAACATTTTTATATGATTTATTGGACTAACCTATTGATCCAGTGTCCAGTGCCAGTTCCTGTTTGTTGCATGTTTTTTCTTTCGCAAAATATTCATATCAAACAAAGTCCAAATGCGATAAAAATTTACGGAGAATTATTTTGGAATATCTGTGATTTTTGGGAGGTGGAATCAACACAAACAGGGGCCCACAGCCCCCCAAGATACACCAGGGCAAGCCCCAGGCCCCAGGCGCGCCCAGGTGTCTTGTGCCCTCCTTGTAAGTCAGTTGGAGCCCTTCTTCGGGCGCAAGAAAGATAATTTATGCAAAGGAGATCCAATCTCGGAGGGGCTCCTGCGCCTTCGCCTCCATGAAGGCCATGGACCAGAGGGGGAACTCTCCTCCCATCTAGGGTGGAGGCCAAGGAAGAAGAAGAAGGAGGGTGGCTCTCTCCCCCTCTCTCCTAGTGGCGCCGGAATGCCGTCGGGGCAATCATTGTGACAGTGATCTACACCAACAACTTCGCCGCCGTCAACACCAACTCTCTCCCCCTCTATGCAGCGGTGTAACACCTCTTCTCCTCACTGTGATCTCTACTTAAACATGGCACTCAACGCTATATATTATTTCCTAATGATCTATGGCTATCTTATGATGTTTGAGTAGATCTGTTTTGTCCTATGGGTTGATAGATGATCATGATCGGTTTGAGTTGTATATTTTATTTTGGTGCTATCCTACGGTGCCCTCAGTGTCGCCCAAACTGAGGGATCCCCACTGTAGGGTGTTGCAATACGTTCATGGTTCGCTTATGGTGGGTGGCGTGAGTTACAAAAGCACATACCCGAGTTTGGGGGTCATTGTGTATGGGATAAATAGTACTTGATACTTAATGCTATGGTTGGATTTTACGACCTTAATGATCTTTAGCATTTGTGGATGCTTGATAGAGTTCCAATCATAAGTACATATGATCTAAGTAGAGAAAGTATGTTAGCTCATGCCTCTCCATCATATAAAATTGCAACAATGATCACTGGTTTAGTTATCGATCACCTAGGGACAAATGACTTTTTGTTGACAAAAGTTATCTACTTTTATTACCTTGCATTCTATTCATAGTTTTATCCTCGCAAAGTACTCGCAGTTTTATTCTTGCAAAATAGTTTCATACTTGTTTTAGGTAAAGCAAACGTCAAGTGTGTGTAGAGTTGTATCGGTGGTCGATAGAACTTGAGGGAATATTTGTTCTCCCTTTAGCTCCTCGTTGGGTTTGACACTCTTATTTATCAAAAAAGGCTGCAAACGATCCCCTGTACTTGTGGGTTATCAGAGGTCGTCTGGCGGGGCGGAGTTTGTGATGGGAAAGAGAATAATTATTGAGAAACCAGTGGCAATCATGCTAAGGAAGAGCCGCCACAACAAGTGGAAGATGATGGTTGTCATTGACCTCATTTAGAAATAAGTGGTAGATATGAACAGTATGTAAGCTCATGACGCGTTAGTGAGTTTGTTAAGATGGATGTGGTACATTGATGTTACTCTCTTAAGTGGAACAACTATGAAGCTTTGTTGTTTGGTCCTATAATAGATTAAGCCTGCTTCAGTCAATGCTATGAATTATGTACTTTTGTTAGTTTACTCTTTATAAATCATGTGTACAAATTCAAGCACGGTAAATTCATGGGAACAAAAGTTTGTTTGTGACATGACAACTATATTAGTGACGGGCGATATTTTCTGCCTGCCACTGGTTAACTAGTTGCTAGTGGTGGAAACCCGCTCGCCACTAATGCCATTTTAGCAGTTACGGGAGGTCAGTGGTGGGCACCCCGGAGAGCCTTGCCCATCACTACTAGGCTTTTTCCACCCTCCACTGCTAGGCATTCCTGCAATAGTGGCTTCTATGCATAGGGAGGAATGCAACCTCCACCTCCACCTCTCATATGGTCAGTGAAGCATCAACCTTTCAGGATCACTCTTGTCAATCACAAAATCATTTTGAGTGAGAATCTAGTATGCACTCAGGGCATTCCGATAGTCCATCAACGCTTCAAATATTGTTCCTGGAGTAACCTAAGGATTGTCCCTTTCCCACTCAAGTGTTGGCATGTCCTCACCATCATATTCGTCTGGAACCAACATGTCAACATTCCCCTCTTTATCTTCATTACAAGTGTCATCAAATCTAGCAGGGCGGGTGGGCTCCTCCGACTATTCGTCCTACACTGTCCGTTGGCTAAATTTATCAACAAATCAGGGTACATCCTCTCATCCTCATCTTCATGTTGAGGCACTGCCTCGTCAGGCTGTGTATCATTTTCTACATCCTCTGCACCACTCGCCTGCCTTTCACTACCAGTAGGTTTAGATGGTCTGGACCTATGAGGAGTGCAGGGCCGCTCACTATTAGTAGAGTTAACTAGTTTTTCAACGCCCTTTCTTTTTCCCATTCTTTTGGCGACTTAAGCACATCAATGTGAATTTTACCAAAACGGGTGCTAGCATTCAAACCAAAATGTAATCTTGGATGCTTGTCACAAGTTAGTGGCACAAATCTTTGCTCACTACCATGGAAATATTTCAGATCAATAATATCGGCTGGGCTCTAGGGATAATCGGAAGAAAGGGAATTGCAAAAATCTTTGAATGAAATACTTGTTTCTACCAACTTTGGATAGCAAAATCCAGACAAAAGATGCACTTCAGTACCTTACAAGATGCTAATTTCCATTCTAACTACTAGCTGAAAGGCAAGCGCAGGATCAATCCAATAGTTAGACGGGCAATAATTCAGCCAGGCAGGTAACAATTCAAGCGCCCAATGGTCAAATACTAGGCATATTTTCGAGTTAGATCATACATTAGAAGGGGATTGAGGCTTACACAGCCAAAATCCATGAGTTCTCTGATGCTCCAGGTTTGACCCAATCCTCCACACGGTTGATGGGATGGAGGCCGATGTCCCTCGACATTGTTCAAGTCTATGCAGCTCAAGCTACTACCGGAGGACGGTCTCTCAAGTTACTGCAGTAAAGCCACCCTCAAGATACCCTCAAGCCACTACGCGCCGGGGCTGAAGGAAATATGCCCTAGAGGAAATAATAAAGTTATTATTTATTTCCTTATATCATGATAAATGTTTATTATTCATGCTACAATTGTATTAACCGGAAACATAATACATGTGTGTGAATACATAGACAAACAGAGTGTCACTAGTATGCCTCTACTTGACTAGCTCGTTGATCAAAGATGGTTATGTTTCCTGACCATAGACATGAGTTGTCATTTCATTAACGGGATCACTTCATTAGGAGAATGATGTGATTGACTTGACCCATTCTGACAGCCTAGCACTTGATCGTTTAGTTTGTTGCTATTGCTTTCTTCATGACTTATACATGTTCCTATGACTATGAGATTATGCAGCTCCCGTTTACCGGAGGAACACTTTGTGTGCTACCAAACATCACAACATAACTGGGTGATTATAAAGGTGCTCTACAGGTGTCTCCGAAGGTACTTTTTGGGTTGGCGTATTTCGAGATTAGGATTTGTCACTCCGATTGTCGGAGAGGTATCTCTGGGCCCTCTCGGTAATGCACACCATTTAAGCCTTGCAAGCATTGTAACTAATGAGTTAGTTGCGAGATGATGTATTACAGAACGAGTAAAGAGACTTGCCAGTAACGAGATTGAACTAAGTATTGAGATACCGACGATCGAATCTCGGGCAAGTAACATATTGATGACAAAGGGAACAACATATGTTGTGATGCGGTCTGACCGATAAAGATCTTCATAGAATATGTGGGAGCCAATATGAGCATCCAGGTTCCGCTATTGGTTATTGACCGGAGACGTGTCTCGGCCATGTCTACATAGTTCTCGAACTCGTAGGGTCCGCACACTTAACGCTACGATGACAGTTATATTATGAGTTTTATGTTTTGATGTACCGAAGGTTGTTCGGACTCAAGGATGTGATCACGGACATAACGAGGAGTCTCAAAATGGTCGAGACATGAAGATTAATATATTGGAAGCCTATGTTTGGATATCGGAAGTGTTCCGGGTGAAATTGGGATTTTACCGGAGTACCGGGAGGTTACCGGAACCCCCCGGGGGCTTAATGGGCCTACATGGGCCTTAGTGGAAAAGGAGAGAAGCTAAGGAAGTGTGGGGCACGCTCCCCCCCCCCCAGGCCCAAACCGAATTGGTTTAGGGCAAGGGGGGCCGGGCCCCCTCTTTCCTTCTTCCCCCTCCCAACTCCTAATCCAACTAGGAAAAGGGGGGAGTCCTACTCCTGGTGGGATTAGGACTCCTCCGGCGCGCCTCTCCCCTTGGCTGGCCGCACCCCCCTTGCTCCTTTATATACTGGGGCAGGGGCACCTCAAGACACACAAGTTGATCAAGTTGATCGTCTCTTAGCCGTGTGCGGTGCCCCCCTCCACCATAGTCCACCTCGATAATACTGTAGCAGTGCTTAGGCGAAGCCCTGCGTCTGTAGAACATCAACATCATCACCACGCCATCGTGCTGACGAAACTCTCCCTCAACACTCGGCTGGATCGGAGTTCGAGGGACGTCATCAGGCTGAATGTGTGCTGAACTCGGAGGTGTCGTACGTTCGGTACTTGATCGGTAGGATCATGAAGACGTACGACTACATCAACCGCGTTGTGCTAACGCTTCCGTTTTCAGTCTACGAGGGTACGTGGACAACACTCTCCCCTCTTGTTGCTATGCATCACCATGATCTGGCGTGTGCGTAGGAAAATTTTGAAATTACTACGTTCCCCAACAGTGGCATCCGAGCAAGGTTTTATGTGTTGATGTTATATGCACGAGTAGAACACGAGTGTGTTGTGGGCGATATAAGTCGTATTGCTTACCAGCATGTCATACTTTGGTTCGGCGGTATTGTTGGATGAAGCGGCCCGGACCGACATTACGCGTACGCTTACGCGAGACTGGTTCTACCGACGTGCTTTGCACACAGTTGGCTGGCGGGTGTCAGTTTCTCCAACTTTAGTTGAACCAAGTGTGGCTATGCCTGGTCCTTGCGAAGGTTAAAACAGCACCAACTTGACAAACTATCGTTGTGGTTTTGATGCGTAGGTAAGAACGGTTCTTCCTAAGCCCGTAGCAGCCACGTAAAACTTGCAACAACAAAGTAGAGGACGTCTAACTTGTTTTTGCAGGGCATGTTGTGATGTGATATGGTCAAGACATGATGCTAAATTTTATTGTATGAGATGATCATGTTTTGTAACCAAAGTTATCGGCAACTGGCAGGAGCCATATTGTTGTTGCTTTATTG
Organism: Triticum dicoccoides; assembly: GCF_002162155.2. Lineage (NCBI taxonomy): Eukaryota > Viridiplantae > Streptophyta > Magnoliopsida > Poales > Poaceae > Triticum > Triticum dicoccoides. Next base: position 74,565,518 of record NC_041384.1, read on the forward strand.
TATGCAATGCAATCGCCCTGTAATGCTTTACTTTATCACTAAGCGGTAGCGATAGTCGTGGGAGCATAAGATTGCCGAGACGACAACGATGCTACGAAGGAGATCAAGTTGTCGTGCCGGTGACGATGGTGATCATGACAGTGCTTCGGAGATGGAGATCACAAGCACAAGATGATGATGGCCATATCATATCACTTATATTGATTGCATGTGATATTTATCTTTTATGCATATTATCTTGCTTTGTTTGAGGGTAGCATTATAAGATTATCCCTCACTAAATTATCAAAGTATAAGTGTTCTCCCTGAGTATGCACCGTTGTGAAAGTTCTTCGTGCTGAGACACCACGTGATGATCGGGTGTGATAGGCTCTATGTTCAAATACAACGGGTGCAAAATAGTTGCACACACGGAATACTCAGGTTAAACTTGACGAGCCTAGCACATAAAAAATATGGCCTCGGAACACGGAGACCGAAAGGTCGAGTGTGAATCATATAGTAGATATGATCAACATAGTGATGTTCACCATTGAAACTACTCCATCTCACGTGATGATCGGACATGGTTTAGTTTATATGGATCACGTGATCACTTAGAGGATTAGAGGGATGTCTATCTAAGTGGGAGTTCTTAAGTAATATGATTAACTCAACTTAAATTTATCGTGAACTTAGTCCTGGTAGTATTAGCATATCTATGTTGTAGATCAAAAGCTCGCGTTTAGCTCCCCTGTTTTATTTTTGATATGTTCCTAGAGAAAACTAAGTTAAAAGATGTTAGTAGCAAGGATGCGGATTGGATCCGTGATATGAGGTTTATACTCATTGCTGCACAGAAGAATTATGTCTTTGATGCACCGCTAGGTGACAGACCTATTGTAGGAGTAGATGCAGACGTTATGATCGTTCGGCTAGCTCAATATGATGACTACTTGATAGTTTAGTGCACCATGCTTAATGGCTTAGAATCGGGACTTCAAAGACGTTTTGAATGTCATGGACCATATGAGATGTTCCAGGAGTTGAAGTTAATATTTCAAGCAAATACCCAAGTTGAGAGATATGAAGTCTCCAACAAGTTCTATAGCTAAAAAGATGGAGGAGAATAGCTCAAGCAGTGAGCATGTGCTCACATTGTCTGGGTACTACAATCGCTTGAATCAAGTGGGAGTTAATCTTCTAGATAAGATAGTGATTGACAGAATTCTCTAGTCACCATCACCAAGTTAGTAAAACTTCGTGATGAACTATGATATGCAAGGGATAACGGAAACGATTCCCAAGCTCTTCGTAATGCTGAAATCGACGAAGGTAGAAATCAAGAAAAATATCAAGTGTTGATAGTAGACAAGACCACTAGTTTCAATAAAAGGGCAAAGGGAAGAAGGGGAACTTCAAGAAGAACGGCAAGCAAGTTGTTGCTCAAGTGAAGAAGCCCAAGTCTAGTCCTAAGCCTGAGACTAAGTGCTTCTACTGCAAAGGGACTGGTCACTGGAAGCGGAACTGCCCCAAGTATTTGGCGGATAAGAAGGATGACAAAGTGAACAAAGGTATATTTGATATACAGATTATTGATGTGTATTTTACTAGTGTTCGTAGCAACCCCTCGGTATTTGATACTGGTTCAGTTGCTAAGAGTAATAACTCGAAATGGGAGTTGCAGAATGAACAGAGACTAGTTAAGGGTGAAGTGACGATGTGTGTTGGAAGTGGTTCCAAGATTGATATGATCATCATCGCACACTCCCTATACTTTCGGGGTTAGTGTTGAACCTAAATAAGTGTTATTTGGTGTTTGCGTTAAGCATGAATATGATTTGATCATGTTTATTGCAATACGGTTATTCATTTAAGTAAGAGAATAAATTGTTGTTCTGTTTACATGAATAAAACCTTATATGGTTACACACCCAATGAAAATGGTTCATTGGATCTCGATCATAGTGATACACATATTCATAATATTGAAACCAAAAGATGCAAAGTTAATAATGATAGTGCAACTTATTTGTGGCACTGCCGTTTAGGTCATATTGGTGTAAAACGCATGAAGAAACTATATGTTGATGGACTTTTGGAATCACTTGATTATGAATCACTTGATGCTTGCGAACCATGCCTCGTGGGCAAGATGACTAAGACTCTGTTCTCCGGAACAATGGAGCGAGCAACTGACTTATTGGAAATAATACATACTGATGTATGCGGTCCAATGAGTGTTAAGGCTCACGGCAAGTATCATTATTTTCTGACCTTCACAGATGATTTGAGCAGATATGGGTATATCTACTTAATGAAACACAAGTCTGAAACATTTGAAAAGTTCAAAGAATTTCAAAGTAAAGTGGAGAATCATCGTAACAAAAATAAAAAAATTTACGATATGATCGCAGAAGTAAAATATTTGAGTTACGAGTTTGGCCTTCAGTTAAAACAATGTGAAATAGTTTCACTACTCATGCCACCTGGAACACCACAGTGTAATGGTGTGTCCGAACGTCATAACCGTACTTTATTAGATATGGTGTGATCTATTTTGTCTCTTACCGATTTACCACTATCGTTTTGGGGTTATGCATTAGAGACAGCTACATTCACATTAAATAGGGCACCATCTAAATCCGTTGAGACAACACCGTATGAACTATGGTTTGGCAAGAAACCAAAGTTGTCATTTCTAAAAGTTTGGGGCTGCGATGCTTATGTTAAAAAGCTTCAACCTAATAAGCTCGAACCCAAATCGGAGAAATGTGTCTTCATAGGATACCCAAAGGAGACTGTTGGGTATACCTTCTATCACAGATCCGAAGGCAAGACTTTTGTTGCTAAATTCGGAGTTTTTCTAGAGAAGGAGTTTCTCTCAAAAGAAGTGAGTGGGAGGAAAGTAGAACTTGAAGAGGTAACTGTACCTGCTCCTTTATTGGAAAGTAGTTCATCACAGAAAACGGTTTCTGCGACACCTACACCAATTAGTGAGGAAGTTAATGATGATGATCATGAAACTTTAGATCAAGTTGTTACTGAACCTCGTAGGTCAACCGGAGTAAGATCCGCACCAGAGTGGTACGGTAATCCTGTTCTGGGAGTCATGCTACTAGATCATGATGAACCTACGAACTATGAAGAAGTGATGGTGAGCCCTTCCGCTAAATGGCTTCAGGCCATGAAATCTGAGATGGGATCCATGTATGAGAACAAAGTGTGGACTTTGGTTGACTTGCCCGTTGATCGGCAAGAAATTGAGAATAAATGGATCTTCAAGAAGAAGACTTACGCTGACGGTAATGTTACTATCTACAAAGCTCAACTTATTGCGAAAGGTTTTCGACAAGTTCAAGGGATTGACTACGATGAGACCTTCTCACCCGTAGCGATGCTTAAGTTTCTCCAAATCATGTTAGCAATTGCCGCATTTTATGATTATGAAATATGGCAGATGGATGTCAAAACTGCATTCTTGAATGGATTTCTAGAAGAAGAGTTGTATATGATGCAACCGGAAGGTTTTGTCGATCCAAAGGGAGCTAACAAAATGTGCAAACTCCAGCGATCCATTTATGGACTGGTGCAAGCCTCTCGGAGTTGGAATAAACGCTTTGATAGTGTGATCAAAGCATTTGGTTTTATACAGACTTTTGGAGAAGCCTGTATTTACAAGAAAGTGAGTGGGATCTCTGTAGCATTTCTAATATTATATGTGGATGAAATATTGTTGATTGGAAATGATATAGAATTTCTGGATAGCATAAAGGAATACTTGAATAAGAGTTTTTCAATGAAAAACCTCGGTGAAGCTGCTTATATATTGGGCATCAAGATCTATAGAGATAGATCAAGACGTTTAATTGAACTTTCACAAAGCACATACCTTGACAAAGTTTTGAAGAAGTTCAAAATGGATCAAGCAAAGAAAGGGTTCTTGCCTGTGTTACAATGTGTGAAGTTGAGTAAGACTCAAAACCTGACCACGGCAGAAGATAGAGAGAGAATGAAAGTCATTCCCTATGCCTCAGCCATAGGTTCTACAAAGTATGCCATGTTGTGTACCAGACCTATTGTATACCCTGCCCTGAGTTTGGCAAAGGAGTACAATAGTGATCTAGGAGTAGATCACTGGACAACGGTCAAAATTATCCTTAGTGGAATAAGGATATGTTTCTCGGTTATGGAGGTGACAAAAAGGTTCGTCGTAAAGGGTTACATCGATGCAAGTTTTGACACTGATCCAGATGACTCAAAGTCTCAATCTGGATACATATTGAAAGTGGGAGCAATTAGCAAGAGTAGCTCCGTGCAGAGCATTGTTGACATAGAAATTTGCAAAATACATACGGATCTGAATGTAGCAGACCCGTTGACTAAACTCCCCTCACAAGCAAAACATGATCACACCTTAGTACTCTTTGGGTATTAATCACATAGCGATGCGAACTAGATTATTGACTCTGGTAAACCCTTTGGGTGTTGGTCACATGACGATGTGAACTATGGGTGTTAATCACACGGTAATGTGAACTATTGATGTTAAATCACATGGCGATGTGAACTAGATTATTGACTCTAGTGCAAGTGGGAGACTGAAGGAAATATGCCCTAGAGGCAATAATAAAGTTATTATTTATTTCCTTATATCATGATAAATGTTTATTATTCATGCTAGAATTGTATTAACTGGAAACATAATACACGTGTGTGAATACATAGACAAACAGAGTGTCACTAGTATGCCTCTACTTGACTAGCTCGTTGATCAAAGATGGTTATGTTTCCTAACCATAGACATGAGTTGTCATTTCATTAACGGGATCACATCATTAGGAGAATGATGTGATTGACTTGACCCATTCTGATAGCCTAGCACTTGATCGTTTAGTTTGTTGCTATTGCTTTCTTCATGACTTATACATGTTCCTATGACTATGAGATTATGCAACTCCCGATTACCGGAGGAACACTTTGTGTGCTACCAAACATCACAACATAACTGGGTGATTATAAAGGTGCTCTACAGGTGTCTCCGAAGGTACTTTTTGGGTTGGCGTATTTCGAGATTAGGATTTGTCACTCCGATTGTCGGAGAGGTATCTCTGGGCCCTCTCGGTAATGCACACCATTTAAGCCTTGCAAGCATTGTAACTAATGAGTTAGTTGCGGGATGATGTATTACAGAACGAGTAAAGAGACTTGCCAGTAACGAGATTGAACTAAGTATTGAGATACCGACGATCGAATCTCGGGCAAGTAACATACTGATGACAAAGGGAATAACATATGTTGTGATGTGGTCTGACCGATAAAGATCTTCATAGAATATGTGGGAGCCAATATGAGCATCCAGGTTCCGCTATTGGTTATTGACCGGAGACGTGTCTCGGCCATGTCTACATAGTTCTCGAACCCGTAGGGTCCGCACACTTAACGCTACGATGACAGTTATATTATGAGTTTTATGTTTTGATGTACCGAAGGTTGTTCGGAGTCCCAGATGTGATCACGGACATAACAAGGAGTCTCGAAATGGTCGAGACATGAAGATTAATATATTGGAAGCCTATGTTTGGATATCGGAAGTGTTCCGGGTGAAATCGGGATTTTACCGGAGTACCAGGAGGTTACCGGAACCCCCCGGGGGCTTAATGGGCCTACATGGGCCTGAGTGGAAAACAAGAGAAGCTAAGGAAGTGTGGGGCGCGCTCCCCCCTTAAGGCCCAAACCGAATTGGTTTAGGGCAAGGGGGGTCGGCCCCCCTCTTTCCTTCTTCCCCCCTCCCAAGTCCTAATCCAACTAGGAAAAGGGGGGAGTCCTACTCCCGGTGGGAGTAGGACTCCTCCGGCGCGCCTCTCCCCTTGGCCGGCTGCACCCCCCTTGCTCCTTTATATACAGGGGAAGGGGGACACCTCAAGACACACAAGTTGATCAAGTTGATCGTCTCTTAGCCGTGTGTAGTGCCCCCCTCCACCATAGTCCACCTCGATAATACTGTAGCGGTGCTTAGGTGAAGCCCTGCGTCGGTAGAACATCAACATCGTCACCACACCGTCGTGCTGATGAAAATCTCCCTCAACACTCGGCTGGATCGGAGTTCGAGGGACGTCATCGGGCTGAAAGTGTGCTGAACTCGGAGGTGTCGTACATTCGGTACTTGATCGGTCGGATCGTGAAGACGTACGACTACATCAACCGTGTTGTGCTAACGCTTCCGTAATCAGTCTACGAGGGTACGTGGACAACACTCTCCCCTCTTGTTGCTATGCATCACCATGATCTTGCGTGTGCGTAGGAAAATTTTGAAATTACTACGTTCCCCAACAGGGGCATGAAATGATGCGACAGAAATGTGGACCATGGGCAAGGGTTTCTGTCAATTTTAGGATTGATTGGGTGGTGGTGATGGGTTGGGTAGGGGGAGATATATGTGGCATAGGTTCAAGCTTTTGCTGGTCGCCCTGCCGGCGATCAGATCAGGTAAGGCTGGTAGGCAGGCACGTCAGCGGTGGTGACTATGTGGGGAGCGGCTCGGGGTCGGGCTATTCAAAATGTGATGTGTGTGTGTGTGTGTGTGTGTGTGAGAGAGAGAGAGAGAGAGAGAGAGAGAGAGAGACGACAACCTACCTAGGCCCTACCTGTCATAAGTTGCCTCGGCCCCACCTATTAGGATATAACGCAACCCCACTTGCCAAAAGGTAACGGTCAAAGGCTTAGATTGGACGACAGTGCTCCGTTGGGCTTTTGTGAGTAGGGGTGGAGGAGGGAGGGGAAAAGTGAGCAATGTTAGTTTCCTAGGGTAAAACATAGCACAACTAAGCAATCAGGGGCATGAAAATAGAAAATCCTTTATAAAAATCAATCTTCAAAAATATCGCCTTTTGAGGTTTAGTCTTAACTTCGTGAATGATCTCATGTAGCACCAAGACCCCATCATGGATCAAATGTCCCTTAATGAAGGTCGATTGTTTCAGATGAGTAATCCCAGCCACCACCGGCACCACCCTAATGGTGTACACCTTGGCTAGGGTGCGTAAGATCACGTTAATCAATATGTTTGGCTGGAACTGGCAGATGTCTGTCGGCCTTCTGGGAACGGGGGTCCCCAGACTTGCCTGTGGCGTGGCTCAGGAAGGGGCCCAGTGCGGCCCATCTTCACCATCCCAAGCTCAAGACCCTCGCGAGGGGCCAAGCCTCGCGGGGCGGACGACAGGAAGCTTCCTTAGAGGCAGCCTCATCAGGCAGGCTCGCGAGGAGGTGGAGAGATCAATGCAGGGGTACCTCTCGAGGATCCCATGACGCAAGCCATGACGATCGAGACCAGGCGGGCGCCGGCCTGTGCAGTGTCCTTGTTTCCCCTTTGGTGCAAAGGGAGCAAGCACAGGCCAAGGTATCAGGCAAAGGTTTCCATTCCGGTGCAACGAGACCAAGACCAGCAGGACGGAGGTGTGGAGCCCAAGATGGCGTCATCACCAGTGCTTTTGGCAGCCGAAGACCACCTTTGGTCAGGATAACTTGTACCATATGTTCCCCTTCAAAATGGCCAAGTGTTGGCGCCCTTCCCGCTCATTATTTGGGGAGAGGCCCAGGGCCTCTATAAATAGAGCTAGCCTCCACAAAGGAGAGGGAGAGACTGGGGAGAACCCTAGCAGAGAAAGAAAGGGAGAACCCAGTAGAGACTAAGTAGAACACACCGCACCAGCTCAAGAACACCCCTCGCGAGGCTGTTCTTCCCTTGTACTGTCCATCATCAGCCCCAGAGGCAATCCACCACACCACACACTGGAGTAGGGTATTACACCACAACGGTGGCCCGAACCAGTATAAACCCCGTGTCTCTTGTGTTGTTCATCATTTTCATCTTAGTTCGCATGAGAGGATCAGACGCAGATCGGTAGGGGAGAGATCTCTGCGCACATCCCAGTGTTCGAACCTCAAGGGTCTGCTGGAACCTGAAATCTGACATTTGGCGCGCCAGGTAGGGGTGCGCCGGAGTCCTCCTTCCTCCGCGTCACGTTCCGCCGCTTCGCCACCCAGATGTCAAGCAACCCGGCTGCCAACGTCGACCGCTGGGCGGCGTGGCCCGCCCACGCTGTGTCGCCGTCTCAGGGCAACCTCAACCTTTCGCCTCAGGCAGCTCGCTGCGGGGCGCTGGCGACGCGGCCAAACGCCGCCTGCCCTCATGCCACGACAGGTGCGGGCCGTAGCAAGGGCCTCGAACCACGCCGCTACCACGGCACCGTACACCCGACGGGAGCACGCGAACTCCAGGGCCGCGCTCACGGTGGACCGAGAGCTACTACGGTGCCGCTTGCTGGAAGGCGGCCGCGACGTGTTGTTGGAGCGAGTGGCCGAGCTCCTGGACGCCGCCACCTCAGGAGCGCCCCATTTCTGCATCCAGCTGCCGCCCCAGATCCAGGACAGGTCGCACGACGGCATTATGCGCGCCCACGCGATTTCAGGCGGGCCCTAGGGCCTGTCCAGCGCCAACACCTCCGCCAGCACCGGGCGGCAGATCGCGCCAGCCCTTCCCCAGGCCAGCGAAGGGATGCGCGCCGTGGCCTTTGGCCTCGGCGGACCATCGTGTCATCACATACAAGGCGACGCCCCAAGCCAGACTGCGTGGCATGCGGGGCGCTACAGCGAGGTCCACGAGGTGGTCGTCCTGGAGGCCTATGTACCCCGCATGGTGGATCAAGGGCGCGAGCTAGAAGAAGGTCATGGCTCATTCCTCGGGCCCGACTGGGACGAGGAGGCGCCGGAAGCCGAGCTCTTTCTGGAACCCCAAGAGAGCATCGACAATCGCACCAACAGCAGAAACTATCGGGTACCACTCATCCCTCAAGAGCAAGCTTATGCTAACCATGGGTCGCAGGAGGTACAGGTCGCCGCAGCGGATGGCTGCCCCAACGCCGCAGCCTCTTATCCCCCAGGAGGAGGGTGCAGGGGGCTGCAGGAAAGGGGCTGAGGTCCGGGCTCACCCTCGTGGCCGTCGGGTCAAGATGTTCTCAGGAGGTAGGCCCTCTGCCGGGGAGATGCCCCATGGCCTGCCCCCGGCAGAGGACCCGTGGTCGTTGGGGGAACTGCTGGCGACTGCTCTACCCCATTGGTGTCGTCCTTGTTTTCTGGTCGCCGTCAATGGCGGCAGAGTGAGGCGCAAGGCGGGGCCCTCGCCTGGCGATATGAAGCAAGGCCAGTACCTGTGAAGAAGGCCCAGTGCCTATGAAGCTCGCCGCCCTGTGACACTCTCATGTAATAATGAGTGGGGTTGTACATGCCCCGGAGTCTCAGGAGCGCCGGCCTCAGGCCCTGGGGCTCCCGCCCATGCCCAGTGGCAGCACTTAGCTCCGCGTTGGTGAGAAGACGTCGAAGACTAGACTAGGTGTCGGACGCGGCTGTTTTGCTTTTCTTCTGCCTTTTTGCTTCTTCCTTGTCGGCAAGTTTCTTCGGTTTGGATTTAAGTTGGATTTGAGTTCTAAGCTTGCGTGCATTCGGGGAGGGGGTGTTTAGTCTCATTCGATCAATCTCTTGCGTTCTGGTTTCGGATTTACGGCCCAAGCTAGCGTCAGCTGCCCCCCTCCCCTCACGAGCCCCTCGTGAGCCGGGCCGGGCCAGGCACGCCTATAGCCAGGACCACTGTCTCCGCACCCTCTCCGGAGGTCCTCATCACAGGATCAGTAGGTCAATCGAGGGACGCCGGAGATGTAGCATCCCCCGCAGGCCCGCTCAGGGCACGCCAGGGCCGGAAGGTAAAGGAATCAACCGAACCATCACCGGGCTAGCGACTAAACTCATGCATAACGTTGTGCTCACCAGAGTACGGATTACAAATATTTACATGAGGGGCCTCCCCTCCCAAAATGCTCTTATATTCTTCAGGGCCAAGCCCGAGTCTTCTTCATGCAGGATAAACTACGGAGACATGCGGTCAGTCGGACATATCACTCACCATGCCTTCTGGGGCGCCCTCGGAAGCGTCCCTGGCATCGTCGACATTGTCACCACCGCCGCCAACATCCCCATCATCGCCAGGATCGTCCACAACGTTGCCTTCATTGGTGCCCACGACCACGCTGTCGTCATCAGACGCAAAGGCCCTGACGAGGGCGTCCATGTTGTCCTCCACCGACCGTGCCAGGTCACCCCGGACGACAATGGGCACGGGTGCGATGGCAGCGTCGAAGTCGAAGTGGGGGTCCCTATCCTGTAGATAGCTGAAGACGCGGGAGAAGGCACGCCCGAGCAAGGCTCGGCTCCTCTCTTCGACAAGCCAGCAGGACCTCTCGGACCGGTTCTCCAGAAGCGTCACCACATCAGTGAAAAATTGGAGGTTGCCGGTGTAGTTGACCTCGTGCAGCTCCCTAGCGGCAGCCTCGCAAACATAGCCCAAAGCTGTGTTGGCCCTCTCTCGGTGCGTTTGAAGCATGGGAGCATGCACATGCTCCAGAACCTGCCGCCGGCGGAGCTCGTCCTCACTTCGCTGCGCGACGGCCTCAGCATCGTCGACCCTCTGTTGAAGAAGAAGCTGCTCGGCCCGGGAAGAGGACAGCTCCGCCTGCGCCGCGCTAAGGGCGGCTGCGGAGGAGTCTGCACGCCGCGTTGCTTCGGTCAGTTTGGCCCTGAGGGCTGCGGTCCTGCCCTCGGCCTCGACCTTGATCAGCCCCAACCTCATCCTGTGTTCGCGCTCGAGGGCCGAGCGAGCTTATGCCACGCGGCGATCGACTTCTTCCTGGGCTCGGGCTTCGCGCGGCAACGTCATCCTCCGCCTGGGCCACCAGGCGCTCCCTCGTCTCCAACCGCTCAAGGTCAAGGTTGCGCTCGGAGGCCTCCAGCGTCAGCACCTCCTCGCGCTTCAGAAGCTCCACCCGGTCAACAGAGGCCACCCCCATCGACTCAAGGGCCGCCTAGCGCAATTCCACTTGCTGCTCCAGGAAGTCGCTCCAGGCTTGGAGCTCCCGTGCGCGCTCCTCCGCATCCTTGCGCTGTCGGTCTGCCTCCCGAGCCTCCTTAACAGCCAGGGAGTAGGCCTCCCGCGAAGCTGCCAGTGACGCCTCAGCCTTCGCGTTGTCAAGATCACGTTGATGACACGCAAGGGCTACGGCAACATTTAGTTTGCACCTCTCCTTAGCAAGGTGCAAACCTTCGGCCTCGAGGGGCGCACCCTCTTCCACCGGAGCATGCGGAGGGCCCCAGGGCGGCTGGCCTCCTCTCGGCACGGGGCTGGGGGCTGGCGCCCTAGCCATTGCCGAACTAACCTCTTTGAGAATCCGGCCAGGCGTCGGCCCGCCCATGGAGGAGGAGCCGAAGACGGGCTTCAGCCATTCACCATGAATGATCAGAGGAGGAACGCGGGGCAAGCCAGGTGTGCCCCAGGAAGACCCATGAAGAAAGGACAGCGGGCGCGCAGGCTCGAGGTGCCCTATGGAACGGACCACTCCACCAATTGGTCCGGCCGCAGGGGTCCCACTCGAGCTCGGTGAGCCCAGAGCCGGCGACGAAGGTGAAGCATGGGGGGATGGCTCCTGGGTCGACTTAGCGGACTCAGCAAGGCGGGACCTGAAGGGCCACAATCAGCCAGAAGGTTAACAGAGAAAATGAGCAGGGAAAGAAGAAGGCTTACTCGTCCATGGCAAAGTACTTCCTGCGCTTCAACAAGCGGCAAGGGCGGTCGCTGCCGCCTGAGGCCTCCTTCCTCTTGTGAAGGGCCTCGAAGTCTACACGAAACCGACCCAAGCACCTGGGGCGGGGGTCGTCCTGGGGCGCAGAAGAAGCCTCAGGATTGTCGGTGCCGGGGGAGTTAGCTTTGGGGGCACCGTCCGGCGTCACCTCGCGAAGAACGGCTGGGGGCTCGGGAGCCCCGGCCTCAGGAACCGGAGGCCAAAACCCTGCATCAACCGCCGCCCCAGGGCGGGCCTCGGGAGACGTCACCTCCGAGGCTTCACGCAGCGCCACCACCTCGACATCAGCCACCTTAGCTCCCATCGGCTCTCTCCCCGCCCTGTCGCTTGAGGAGGGACCGCTGTGGGCAGAGGGGGTGAGGGAGTCCTGGATTATGGGGTGTCCGGATGGCCGGACTATACCTTCAGCCGGACTCCTGGACTATGAAGATACAAGATTGAAGACTTCATCCCGTGTCCGGAAGGGACTTTCCTTGGCGTGGAAGGCAAGCTTGGCGATACGGATATGCAGATCTCCTACCATTGTAACCGACTTTGTGTAACCCTAACCCTCTCCGGTGTCCATATAAACCGGAGGGTTTTTGTCCGTAGGACAACATACACAACAACAATCATACCATAGGCTAGCTTCTAGGGTTTTAGCCTCTCTGATCTCGTGGTAGATCTACTCTTGTACTACCCATATCATCAATATTAATCAAGTAGGACATAGGGTTTTACCTCCATCGAGAGGGCCCGAACCTGGGTAAAACTTCGTGTCCCTTGCCTCCTGTTACCATCCGGCCTAGACGCACAATTCGGGACCCCCTACCCGAGATCCGCCGGTTTTGACATCGACATTGGTGCTTTCATTGAGAGTTCCTCTGTGTCGTCGCCGTCAGGCTTGATGGCTCCTACGATCATCAATGGCGATGCAGTCCAGGGTGAGACCTTCCTCCCCGGACAGATCTTTGTCTTCGGCGGCTTTGCACTACGGGCCAATTCACTTGGCCATCTGGAACAGATCGAAAGCTATGCCCCTGGCCGTCAGGTCAGATTTGGAAGTTTAAACTACACGGCTGACATCCGCGGGGACTTGATCTTCGACGGATTCGAGCCACTGCCGAGCGCGCCGCACTGTCACGACAAGCATGATCTAGCTCTACTGCCGAACAGTGCCCTGGAGGCCGCACCCGCATCGGCTTCGACCCTTAATTCGGAGCCAACTGCGCTGATCGAGGATGGGTGGTTGGACGCCGCCTTGGGGGCTGCGATCCCAACGGCGATCGAGCCGAACACTAGCCCCGCACTCTGCGAGACTCGTGACTCCGAGGAGCCGTACTCCTCTCCGGACTCCGAACCCTCCGCCCCCCTGCCGATCGAATCCGATTGGGCGCCAATTATGGAGTTTATTGCCGCGGACATCTTTCAGCACTCGCCTTTCGGCGATATTCTGAAGACACTGATGTCTCTCTCTTTATCAAGAGAGCCCTGGCTGGACTACGGTCAGCAAGGTTTGGATTCGGACGATGGAGAAATTCAAAGCCTATCCACCACCCACTTTGTAGCCATTGTCGACGACTTAACCGACATGCTCGACTTCGACTCCGAAGACATCGACGGTATGGACGCTGATCAAGGAGACGATGAAGAACCAGCACCTATCAGGCCCTGGAAAGCCACCTCGTCATATGACATATACATGGTGGAGACCCCAAAAGAAGGAGATGACGATGGAACAGCGGAGGATGACCCCTCCAAGAAACAGCCTAAGCGCCGGCGTTAGCGGCGCCGCTCAAAATCCCGCCAAAACAAATACGGTGATTCCAGCACGGGAAATAATAATACTCCGGAAAGTGCCGAAGAAAACCCCCTCCAGCAAGATTTAGCACAGGAGGATGGAGAAACCAGCCCTCATGAGAGAGCGCCAAACAGAGAGGTCAAGGACGATAATTATATGCCTCCCTCCGAAGACGAGGCAAGCCTCGACGACGACGAATTCGTCGTGTCAGAGGATCCCGCCGAGCAAGAGCGTTTTCAACGCAGGCTTATGGCCACAGCAAGAAGCCTCAAGAAAAAACAACAACAGCTAAGAGCTGATCAAGATTTGCTAGTCGACAGATGGACTGAAGTCCTTGCGGCCGAAGAGCATAAACTCGAACACCCCTCCAAGAGCTACCCAAAGCGCAGGTTGCTACCCCGATTAGAGGAGGAAGCACTTGATGCGGCCGACCGGCCACCTCGTGGCCGTGACAGAGAGGCCTCTCGGCCCTCCACTCAAGCCGCACACCGTACCAAGGCACGGGAATATTCGCCGGACTTACGAGATATGTTGGAGGACAAGGCAAGGCAAACAAGATCGATCTACGGATCACGTGGGCGCCCCACGGCTCGAGATGGTAACCGTCACGCCGGTCACAAATTTGACAGGGCCAAACACAGTAGACAAAGCTCATTGGAGCTACGTCGTGATATTGCCCAGTACAGAGGCGCCGCACACCCACTATGCTTCACAGACAAAATAATGGATCATCAAATCCCCGAGGGTTTCAAACCCGTAAATATCGAATCATATGATGGCACAACAGATCCTGCGGTATGGATCGAGGATTATCTCCTTCATATCCACATGGCCCGCGGCGATGATTTCCACGCCATCAAATACCTCCCACTCAAGCTTAAAGGACCAGCTCGGCATTGGCTTAACAGCTTGCCAATAGGATCAATCAGTTGTTGGGAGGACCTGGAAGCCGCATTCCTAGACAATTTCCAGGGCACTTATGTGCGACCCCCAAACGCCGATGACCTAAGTCACGTAATTCAGCAGCCATAGGAATCGGCCAGGCAATTCTGGACATGGTTCCTAACAAAGAAAAAAAATATCAAATAGTCGACTGTCCGGACGCTGAGGCCCTAGCAGCCTTCAAGCACAATATCCGTGATGAGTGGCTTGCCCGGCACTTGGACAGGAAAAGCCGAAGTCTATGGCAGCACTCACGACACTCATGACCCGCTTTTGCGCGGGAGAAGACAGTTGGCTTGCTCGTAGCAACAATATGACCAAGAACCCTGGTAATTCGGATACCAGGGACAGTAGTGGCAGGCCGCCTCGCAACAAGCAGAAGTGCCGCATTAACGGCGACAATGCTGAGGATACGACAGTTAATGCCGGATTCAGACGCTCTAAATCCGGTCAGCGGAAAAAGCCATTCAAAAGGAATCCTAGGGGCCCATCCAGTTTGGACCGAATACTCGACCGCTTGTGCCAGATACATGGCACCCCCGAAAAGCCGGCCAATCACACCAACAGGGATTGTTGGGTGTTCAAGCAGGCAGGCAAGTTAAACGCCGAAAATGAAGACAAAAGACAAGGAGCTGCATAGCGATGACGATGAGGAGCCCCGGCCGCCGAACAACAGTGGACAGAAGGGTTTTCCCCCACAAGTGCGGACGGTGAACATGATATACGCAACCCACGTCCCCAAAAGGGAGTGGAAGCGCGCGTTAAGGGACGTATACACGGTAGAGCCAGTCGCCCCAAAGTTCAACCCATGGTCCTCTTGCCCGATCACCTTTGATCGAAGGGACCATCCCACTAGCATCCGTAATGGCGGATTCACCGCATTGGTTCTAGACCCAATTATTGACGGATTTCATCTCACTAGAGTCCTTATGGACGGCGGTAGTAGCCTGAACCTGCTTTACCAGGATACAGTGCGGAAAATGGGCATAGATCCCTCGAGGATTAAGCCCACCAAAATGACCTTTAAAGGCGTAATACCAGGTGTAGAGGCCAACTGTACAGGCTCAGTCACACTTGAAGTGGTCTTCGGATCTCCGGATAATTTCCGAAGCAAGGAGTTAATCTTCGACATAGTCCCATTACGCAGTGGCTATCACGCACTGCTCCGGCGAACCACATTCGCCAAGTTCAATGCGGTACCGCACTACGCATACCTTAAGCTCAAGATGCCAGGCCCTCGAGGAGTAATTACGGTCAATGGAAACACCAAACCTTCTTCCGAACGGAGGAGCACACGGCGGCCCTTGCAGCGGAAGTACAAAGCAGCCTCTCCAGGCAGTTCTCCAGTCTGGCCATTAAACGACTGGACACCGTCAAGCGCGCCCGGAGTAACCTACAACAAGACCTCCTCGCACGATCCGAGCAGGCGTAGCAATGCGGCCCTAACCCCAGCCCTCACAAAAATGCGACACGAGTACTTCGCGTACATAACTATGCTCTAGAAATACCATGGGTACAGGGGAAGGGGCACCACCACGGCACGCCCGAAACACGGCTTAAACCGCACCAGGGGCTGCCGATTTTTTAATTTTCTCTTACTTTTAGGACTCCACACTTCGGAAGGCATGTTCGCCAGTTCAATTGCCGCACAAACGATGCAAGAACCAGGGAAGCAGACAAGCCACGCCGCATTACGGAACTCCCAGGTGGTCTCTATCACGAGCAGTATACCTGTTTCGCATACTATTCCACAGCTTGCCCCTGGAACGGACATGTTACATAGTCCAACCTTTTGCTTATCGCATTATTTGTATCGTTCTGCTTTGATCGCAGCCCTCTTTAATAAACAGTGCATACATTTTGTCTATTTTTGCATTACTCTTATATATATACATACATATATATATATATGTTCCTTAACGACATATTGCACCCATACACTTTGGTACGGCCTAAACACGCCAGGGGCTTTAGTACCCCTCAATATGGTGTGAGAAGTCCGAACACTTTAACAAGTGTGGCGCCCCGAACTTATAGCATTATATGCATCGGCTCTGAATCATGTCTTTGGTCAATAGTTGGGTTTGCCCGGCTCCTATGTTTTGGTGCCTTACGTTCTGCTATATCGGCTAAGGTCGCACTAGGAGAACCACTGCGATTGTGCCCCAGTTGAGCTGGGTCGAGCACCTCAGTGGAGAAAGCTAAAACTGACTGTCATGATGAAGGGAGAGCTGGTCGCTGTTCAAGAGGTTTTTCGAGTCCCTAACGACTTATGCCGCTTAGAGCGAGGAGTCGGCTCTGTCCGGCCAAGGCGTGGATAGCGCCCCGAACTCGGTCTTCCGAATACCAGGGGCTTCGCCGAAATTGAAAATTATAGAATTCTATGGCTAAGTGAGAGTGTTCACGCATTATAGTCTGATTGCCTTGTTCGTTGGGCTGAGCGCCTCCCTCGAAGGACCCAAACATGGGAAAAAGAGCGCTCAGGTTTATCCCCGAACACCCTAGCACTAGCGGCACGGGGGCAGAAGACGACGACTTGCCATCTCTCAGAATTGATAAACAGCCGCACAGAAGGTAATCTTTTAAATTCCAACAGCATTGCATAGCGCATATGAACAAGTTTTCAGCGCACAGGACAAAACGAGCAAGTTTCACTCAAAAAATACATCCCTAGAACATTCATCCGCCACAAGGCAGGCACCCTTCAGAACATCCTTATAATAATTCTCGGGCTTGCGATGCTCTTTCCCCGGCGGTGGCCCGTCCTTCACAAGCTTCTCAACATCCAGCTTGCCCCAGTGCACCTTAGCACGGGCAAGGGCCCTACGGGCACCTTCAATGCAGACGGAGCGCTTGGTGACTTCGAGCCTTGGACAGGCCTCCACCAGCCGCCGCACCAGCCTGAAATAGCTCCCAGGCAGAGCCCCTCCAGGCCACAGCCGAACTATGAGGCCCTTCATGGCCTGTTCGGCCGCCTTGTGGAGCTCGACCAGTTGCTTCAGCTGGTCGCTCAGGGGCACGGGGTGTCCGGCCTCAGCATACTGAGACTAGAACACTTTCTCTGTCGAGCTGCCCTCCTCGGCTCGTTAGAATGCGGCAGCATCGGACACACTCCGGGGAAGATCTGCGAATGCTCCTGGAGAGCTCCGGATTCGGGTAAGTAACAAGTAACTCACGTTTATGTGTTTGCTTTGCATAAAGGATGCCTTACCCGCCGCTATCTTCTTCACCTCATCCAACTCCTGGAGGGTCTTCTGGGATTCGGCCTTGGCAGACTTGGCAATTTCAATAGCCACTGCGAGCTCGGACGCTCGCGTCTTTGAGTCAAGCTCCAAACTCTCATGTTTTTCCATGAGAGCCTGGAGCTCTTGTCGTACCTTGCGAACCTCGGCCTCATACTTCTCCCACTCGGTGTGCTTCGTGGCCGCCCTCTTCTCGGCCTCGACCAGCGCTTGCTTAAGGGTCGCCACCTCAGACGTGGCCCCTACAATAGCCACGATAATCCTGTCATTTTTTGCAATTGCACTTTTTTATATATATTTAAACAAGGTATTTCTTACCTTCATTGTCCTCGAGCTGCCTCTTGGCACGCCCGAGCTCTTGCTCGGACCGCTCGAGGTTCTGCTTTAGCATGTCCACTTCCGCAGTCAGTGTGGCGGACGAAAGCAGAGAAGCCTGCATACGCATATTGACTCCTTTTTTGTTAGACTCCTGTGAATTTTATTTGATCCTCTATTCGGCTTTTCTTCCCGAACGCCAAACAGAGCATCAGGGGCTACTGTCTATGCGGTAATATTATTTACACATTCTTTACTTACCTCAAAGCCTGTTAAAAGGCTAGTACAAGCTTCAGTCAGTCCGCTCTTGGCGGACTAAACCTTATGGACCACCGCACTCATAATGGTGCGGTGCTCCTCATCGATGGAGGCGCCTTGGAGCGCCTCCAACAGATTGTCCGGCGCCTCCGGTTGGACGGGGGTCACCGGCACGGTGGGCTTGCTCCTCTTGGAAGGAGGTCCCCCGCCGGACTCTGGAACCTTTGAAGGTTCCGGAGCGGTGTCCGGCCTAGAGCCGGACTTGAAGCCCTGGGGGGTTTCATCCCCTTTACGCCTGGAGTCCGGGAGGTCGCCTTGCGGCGCCTCTAGGACCACCTCCTTCCGGCTTGGAACCTATTGGGACAACACTTCGGTGTCGTCCGTAGGGCGGGGGGAGGAAGCCGTCGGAAGCGAGTTCACATCCGACGAGTCCAGTCAGCCGCTCGACGACGCGTCGTGCCGGTCTTTGGGTGGGCTGCATAAACATATTCGACATAAGGGAAAGCTGTGCAATAAACGAATACTATGAATTACTCTGATATCCGAATACTTACGATTTTGCCAGGGGCTTGGCCCTGGGCGGCCACTCTTCTCCGCCGTCGTCGGCGTCGGTGGAGTAGTCCGGAGGAAGGGTTTTCCCCTTCTTGGACCCTCCGGCCTCCCCAGAGATGGCGGCCTTCCTTTTCTTCTCTCCTCCCGCTGGAGGGGGAGAGGTCTCTTCTTCTTCCTCATCGTCTTCACGGGAGGAATGCGCCTCGGAAATGTCGGATGATGGATCTGACACCTCCTGGCGCCGAGCACTCTTTCGAGTCCCCGTGGCCTTTTTCGCGGCCTTCTTCTCCGGCACCACATAGGGTGCCGGAACCAGCAGCTTCGCCAAGCGTGCATCCGCTGGGCCTTCGGGCAAAGGAGCCGTACAGTTGATCTATCCGGACGTCACTTGCCAATCCTGTCAAAGGTAAGGGAGCTTAGATCCCACATGGAGTCAAACTATGAAAAACTGATACCCTGTAAAAGGAAAAAACAGCTTACCGCATGAGCGTGACGCTGCGTACTGAATCCGCGATCCTCGGTAGCGGATGCGGGGGCCTCGGCGCCCTTGAAAAGCACCTTCCAGGCATCTTTGTACGTCGTGTCGAAGAGCCTGCTCAGAGTTTGGTGCCGCGCCGGGTCAAACTCCCACAGGTTGAAAGCCCGTTGTTGACACGGGAGGATCAGGTGGATGAGCATAACCTGGACTACGTTGACAAGTTTGAGCTTCTTGTCCACCAGGGTTTGGACGCATGTTTGGAGTCCGGCCAGCTCTCCTTTTTTACCCCACGACAGGCCCGTCTCCTTCCAGGAGGTGAGCCGCGTAGGGGGTCCGGATCGAAACTCGGAGGCTGCGACCCATTCGGGGTCGCGCGGCTCGGTGATGTAAAACCACCCCGATTGCCACCCCTTTAGGGTCTCCACAAAGGAGCCCTCAAGCCATAAGACGTTGGCCATCTTTCCCACCATGGCGCCTCCGCACTCCGCCTGGTTGCCGCGCACCACCTTCGGCTTGACATTGAAAGTCTTGAGCCATAGGCCGAAATGGGGGCGGATGCGGAGGAAAACCTCGCACACGATGATAAACGCCGAGATGTTAAGGACAAAGTTCGGGGCCAGATTGTGGAAATCTAGGTCGTGGTAGAACATGAGCCCCCGGACAAATGGGTGAAGAGGGAAGCCCAGTCCGCGGAGGAAATGGGGGAGGAACACCACCCTCTCATCGGGCCTAGGGGTGGGGATGAGCTGCCCCTTTTCGGGAAGCCGGTACGCAATGTCGTTAGACAAGTATCCGGCCTTCCTCAGTTTTTTGATGTGTCCCTCCGTGACGGAGGAGACCATCCACTTGCCTCCCGCTCCGGACATGGCTGGAGAAGGTTGAGGTGGGGAGTGCGGACTTGGGCGCTGGAGCTCGAGTGCGCGAGAATGGATAAGCAAGGGAGGAAAAAGGCGTACGTAAGAAGGTGGATCCTTATCCCCTTATATGGGTGGACGCAACTACGTGTCCCCACCAGCCTGGTAAAACTCTCTTATCTCCAAGCGCCATAATCAATGGCGCGGTTGGTTACCCACGCCCGTATTGATGAGAATCCCGGAATAAGGGGACACGATCTCTGCTTTAACAAGACGTGCCAAGGAAACCGCCTCGCATGACGCGCTGAGGTGGGATAATGAAACGACTCGGATAAAGGCTTGGCCGTGGTGTGTCACACTACGGAATACGTTAGCAGATTAGATTTGTGTAAATATTATTCTCTCTATGGCAATATGTGGAAACTTATTTTGCAGAGCCGGACACTATCTTTGTGTTCAAAATCTTCTATGAAGTACTTGGAGGAGGAACCCGCCTTGCAATGCCGAAGACAATCTGCGCGCCGGACTCGTCGTCATTGAAGCCTGGTTCAGGGGCTACTGAGGGAGTCCTGGATTAGGGGGTGTCCGGATGACCGGACTATACCTTCAGCCGGACTCCTGGACTATGAAGATACAAGATTGAAGACTTCGTCCCATGTCCGGAAGGGACTTTCCTTGGCGTGGAAGGCAAGCTTGGCGATACGGATATGCAGATCTCCTACCATTGTAACCGACTTTGTGTAACCCTAACCCTCTCCGGTGTCTATATAAACCGGAGGGTTTTAGTCCGTAGGACAACATACACAACAACAATCATACCATAGGCTAGCTTCTAGGGTTTAGCCTCTCTGATCTCGTGGTAGATCTACTCTTGTACTACCCATATCATCAATATTAATCAAGCAGGACGTAGGGTTTTACCTCCATCGAGAGGGCCCGAACCTGGGTAAAACTTCGTGTCCCTTGCCTCCTGTTACCATCCGGCCTAGACGCACAGTTCGGGACCCCCTACCCGAGATCCGCCGGTTTTGACATCGACAGGGGGAAATAACCACGACAACTGGGTTCTCGCGTGGCCCCATGAGGCCAGCCGGGCGCAGCCCCCACTCATCGAAGCTGGGCATCTGCTTCACGAAATCAGCCCTGCCGGAACAGAGGTACAAAAGGAAGCCACCGCTCCGTAGGCTGCCTGGGGAAGGATCACCAGTCAAGACCCGAAGCACCGTTCGCAGCACTTCAGGTGCCAAATCCTCCTTCTGAAGCCGCATGCGGTCTCCACGCCCCGCAAAGTCCAACATCCGGCGAGAGTGGCGCTGGAGAGGAGCAACACGACACAGAAGGAACTTCCTCACCACCTTGGGCGTTGTCACATTGTGCGCCCTCAAACATTCGAAGCGGCACCAGACGAAAGCGAGCTGGGGGCTCGCGAGCGGTTCATGACCCCAGCCTGGGTTGGGAACATCAGGCAAGGTCGGGTGCGAGAGCAAGGGGCTGGGCACCCCGACATCCACGTACAGCCACCGCTCTCTGAACCTGGCCTGAGAGGGCGGAAGGCCGAAGTCAATCCCTGAAGCAGCCGTCTCAGGCACGGCGAAGAAACTTACACACCCCGAGCACTGAGTGGGATCGCTCAGGCGCAGAGAAAAGAAGTGGCGCAGCAGGGCAACAGAAGGAGGGATGCCTATCATCGCCTCGCACACGAAAGCAAAGACAGCCAAAAGGGTAATGGACTCCGGCCCGAGGTGCATCATGTGGATCTGATAATGGGAGAGCACAACATTGAAGAAAGCAGAAAAGGGGGGAATCAGACCCGCCCATTAAGGCGTCGGTGAAGAATCGAACCTCCGTGACGGTCCTCGCAAGAAAGGCGCGGGATGCGGGCCAAACTATGGTCCGGCCGCACTCGTTAAAGATGGAAGCAAGGGCAGAATGGACCTTGTCCAAGGCTTCCGGGTTGTGTATGATTGACCGATCGACGGCGGGGGCCGCCGCTGGGGGTGCGCACTCCGGTGATTCGGCGGCGGGATGCGGCGGGATCCCGGCGGCGGATGTGGCGGCGACGACAGTGGCAGCGCAGCCTCCCGTGGCGGTGGCTTGAACCTCGGATCTCGCCGGGCCTAGATGGGTTTAGGCGGGCCAGCAGATCTGGTGCGTGGTGGGCCTGACGTAACTAGCTGCTCTAGCACCATGGTGGTGCCGTGACCGGTCAGGCGGCAGCGGCAGGGTCCTTTTGGTCCGGTCCCAGACATAGAAGGTGGCGATCCATGCACAAAAAGCTGGATGGAGCTTTTCGAACAGATCGGGGTGAAAACCTGCTCTCGTTAGCTGCAAAGACCGGCGATGACGGCGCTCTTCGGTGCCGTTCCCTTCTTGGAGGCATTGTCGTGGAGAAGTTCTAGGCCAACAACGGTCTTGTACCTCCGGGGGAAACCCTAAATCAGTAGATAGGAAGACGACATCACTATTGTATCGTTTCCCCCCTATGGGCGTCATTCTTGGAGGTGTGCATGGGCTAGAGGGACCAGTGGACCGCAGCTTTGGTGGAGCGGTGCTTCATCCTACACATTGATGGCGACGGATCTCGCCGGCATAGCAGAGTGTAGATTCTGCGTCCGGTGTGCGAGGATGGACCTGCGCAGGAGTACGACGTTGTCTGGCATCATGGTGGTGTCGATGGCAGAGAGGCCTGACACTCTCGATGCGTCAGTTTCTGCTCTGAAGATGGATCGATGGAAGACGGTAGTGTCGGGCCTTGCAGGGTGCGCATGTGGTGCCGCTATGAGTGCGTCGGACCGGTGTGTGAGAGCCAGTCCCAGGACGTGGTTAGGCTGGGGCATCGGTGTTAAATGTTAGGTTTCGGTGCAATGTTTGTTTGGTATTAGGCTCGGACATTCTGCACCCCTTCATCAAGGGGATAGGAGTAGCAACAGGTGTTGCCTGGATGGTGGCTTCAGACGTATTGATGTATTACTTTGTAAGGTCTTTGTGAATAATTAATAAAATGATTGCATGCATCATCCAGATGCAAAGGCCCAGAGTACATCCTCCTTTTCAAAAAAAGGGAAAAAATCAAAGTCTTGACGTGGTTTGTTCACAAGGAGGTGATTCTGACTAAATATAACTTGAGAAAGCATAATTGGAAGGGTAGTCAAAGATGTTGCTTTTGTGATCAAGATAAAACTATCAAACACCTCTTTCTCGATTGTCCGCTGGCCAAATTATTATGATGTTTGATTCATATAGCATTTAATATCACTCTTCCAAATAGTATTCACACGTTGTTTGGGACGTGGCTAAATGGAGTAGAGCCAAATACTGCGAGACATATTCGGATAGGAGCATAGTTTTAAATAGCCGGCTATAGCTCGCTATAGCCTTTTCAGCAGGGTGCCGCTAAATGGTCACCTTCACAAATAGCCCGCTATAGCCTGCTATAGCTCCGCTATGGCTGATTTGGAGGCCCGCTGCTATTTTCCATAGCCCGCTATTTAAAACATTGGATAGGAGTATGCGCATTACTCTGGATTATATGAAACTGCAGAAATGATATGATTTTTAACAGACAATCTCGTATATTTTTTTGCAAGTTATTTACAGAGCCACGACTTGGATCCATACATGGTCATTACTCATCTCTGCGGAAGCAAAGGAGCATTTGGTTACTGGGTCTACCCAATGAAAGATGGTAGCTCGGGATATCTATAACCGATTTGGATGATGGTCCAGTAATAGACTAGGTGTTTAGTCATCGCGTTCTAGTCGAACAGCGCCAAAAGCTACCATTTTCCCACAGCGCCAAAAGCTATCATTTTCCCCGTCGGAGACCCGCATTTGTAGTCACCCAAGTATCAAGCATGAAGGCCGACCGCACCTCACGACTGTCCACGGAAGAGATATTTTGTAAGATCCATCAACGTGTGTGCGGATTTCATCCTTGTCCTGAAGCAATCAGGGGCCATCCCAAAGAACAGCAATAGATGCACGTCTCCGACGTCCATCGGCAATGGTGTGAAAGTATGCCGTGTCGGAATCGCCTCTAAGTGTCCAGGTTAAGCGACCCTGAAGCCGCCAATAAATCTCCTCATTCTGTTTACCTCTAGGTATAAAGGTCCAGGTAAAAGGCCTATGTAGGGGGAGTGAAGAGGGAAAAGGAGTGAGGGGACGTGTTTACCTGCCGTGTCGGCCGTGCCGAAGGGGGAGGGGAAAGCAGGGCCGTCGACGGAATTCATGCCAACCAACAAGTGAATTAGTATTTCCGTTTTAAGAAACATGCTAAGGTTCTTTAACTTTGCGGCTGAAAAAAGAAAGCTTGAGCTAGCGCTTGTGCGCTCCAGATCAAAGTACTACTCGTACTAGCTTAGCCCTCGCCATCTACCAGCTCAAACAGTTTTTGTTCGGCTAGCGTAGCCGTTGTGCGCATCGACCGGCCAGGCCAGTTCGTCGAACCTAGCCGGCCGGCAGGCCAGAACACCAAACACAAGTCGGCGGGTCACCATTCTTTGACTCCAGGGCAGACGCACCTTCTTCTTCCTCCACCAGCAAAGGGTGGCTACGTACCCTATATCTAGCCCGCAATTGTTTAACCAGCTAGTTAATTGCCGGAGAATCATATCGGCAAGGAATAGATGCATGCAAGCGTGCCCATAGTAGTAGCTAGCGCAGCCTTAGCTCAGCATGCACACACCCATCCGTCGATCGATCTACTCCAATTAGCTCCGGCGAGGGTGCAAAGATTCCAACTATTCTTCACCAGCTTTTACAAAAGGTGACGAGATCGATCGACACACACACATCGACCATCGACCCATGTATATGCCGGGCCGGAGTAGCTTTCCCGTCCATAAACAATGGCCAAGATATAGGGGAAAGGCTGGCTCCCCCTATGGCATGGCGACAGGAGGACGACGCCTTTGCCCTGCCCATCTAGAAATGGTATCTGGTCCCTGTTCATCTTGCTCATGAAACGTACTTATTCCTCACGCTCATGTGCTCTGCTTTCCTGCCTCGATGCATGCTTGCATGATTCTTGTGCCTTTTGTCCGTTCCCAAGAATAAAACAGGTACAGGTACAAGAGTTACATCCCGAGCCAAAGCTGGCTCTTCCTCTTGAATTGGAAAAGGGAGGTCCCAAAGGTTTCCAAATACGGTACGTGAGTACGTCCCATTTCAGAATAGAACTGGCTACCTCATCCATTCATCTTCTTGTCTTTGGACAGCACAACTGCC
This sequence comes from Triticum dicoccoides, assembly GCF_002162155.2. Lineage (NCBI taxonomy): Eukaryota > Viridiplantae > Streptophyta > Magnoliopsida > Poales > Poaceae > Triticum > Triticum dicoccoides. The sequence goes on from NC_041384.1 coordinate 74,590,831, forward strand.
CTATAAACCAACTTTTAAGAGCACCCGCTATATATTCTGCCTGTCAACTCACGTTGCTATTCTCTTAGCCGCATATTGTTATTCCATATTTGTGGACATGGTATTTCCTGGTGACCTACTAGGGCAAACATCCAATGGCGAGCTTTTGGGTTAAATGATAAGTGTATTTTTCGTCCCTTAACTATTGTCGTAGTGCACGGTATCTCCTTGGTCCAGACCAAAGTTACCCAAAAGCATAGGTTACCCAAGGGAAAATTTCCTATGTTTCTATTGGTTGTGGAAGGTGAAGTTTTATGCTAGAATTAGTCGAGGGACAAAACATACACTACAATAACTGTTGGGTGAAAATACATGTATCTCATAATATCATATCCTCATGTTCTTAAGGGCTAGTGCATACAGATGTGCTGCTACGGATGAACTGTGTTACGTGCAAACATGCTTCTTGATAGACATTTCAAAAAATTCTACATGGTTTCACATGTAAAGATTTAGTTACACCTCTTCTTCAGTTGTGTAGCTTAAAACAACCTTTATCCTCCTTATTGGATAGAGATATGTTTTTAGTTGATTGGGTTTGCATGGGCATTCGTGTGGAAACTCCTGTCGATGTGAGCATTTTGTGTTTGCAGATTTGATTTTGCTATAGAAGTGTTGTTGTTATTTTTTTAAATTGAAGTTTGTTAATTGTCTCCATGTAAGGTATATTGTTGTGTATCAACTAGTTGCAATCAAGTTCTTTCGTACAATGGTGGGAGGTAAAGGATATCACGGAGGCAGGTGGGTGAACTCTCAAGATCGTTATCATGGAATTATTGTCTCACCATGGGTGAAGATCGCATATGTGGACTTGTGGGCATCTTTGAGTTGCAATATTTCCAACACGTGGGAATTGGAAAAACGTAGGATTGTTGTGGCATGCCATCTTGGATCGTACATTATTCGAAGTATGTTTGGTTGCTCACAATAAAAACATAGATTTTTTTCGAAGAGTTGGAATCGGTAGAAGTTTTCCTACAAAACATAGTGCAAACTAATTCCGGGGACAAAACCCCGTGGATTACAATACTACAAATTTAAAACCTCACACAGGAAAAACTCTTGAGACTACAATCCTCCAAGGCCTCCTTTGGTTCGTATGATAGGAATATCATAGGAACAGGAAAGTCATAGAAAATAGGATGACATGTATCTCAATTCCTATAGGAAAAGACTTGTCGTTTGGTTCATAGGATAGGAAGTTTTCCATTGTGTTTGAGCTAAAGTTTATTTTTCCTTTTAAATGTGAAGCATAGGAAACCAATTCTATGTAGGAATAGGAATCTATTCCTACAAACCAAAGGGCTTAAAAGAAAAATTTTCTATAGGAATCCTATCCAGTAGAATTCCTATAAACCAAAGGAGGCCAAAAATATTTTGAAATTACTTTGAATCATAGAGGCCCTGACTTTTTGTATCCTTTTGATTATGCAGCCTGATTGTTCAACCATTTACTTTTCATTTCGCACATGACTTTGTAATTTTGTAATTGTATATGACGATTCCTTTTTGGCTACTCCCTCCTAGCTGGTAGGAATCTTTGATGCTGCGGCTCTGGACTAGCTCTTTCCGCTAGCTGCGCCGTGCGCCACTCCGGCGCCGGCGGCCACTTCTCCGCGCTGGTTCCCAGCCCGGGGCCAGCGGCCACCAGCTCTCCCCCCTTCCCCCCCCCCCTCTCCCTCCTCGCGTGCACCTCCCTCCCCTGCATGGCTGATCGCGTGGCCCTCTCCGGCTCCGGGGAGTCCAGCTCCAGATCCACTGCACCTCGGCCGCCCCTGTGCTCGCTCGTCGTGCCGGTCGTGGGATCTGCTTTCGGCCCCCTCCGGCCGAGTGGCCCGTCGGTGCCCGCGCCTGCAGACGCCCCTTGGCGGACGAAGCGGAGCTGCCGGGAGCGTGGCCGCCCTGCCCGGCCACGCGCTGATGGCAGGCGTACGCTCCCTGCCGCCAGGCCGCCTCCCAACTCGCGGTTGACGGCGCGGTTCTTCGGCTGTTGCTACAACTGCGGTGAAGGCGATCACATCTCCCGCGAGTGCACCAATCCAACCAAGTGCGTGCGCTGCGAGGGGGTGGGGCACAGCTCCAGGGACTGCCCTCTTCGCCGTGACTCCTCGGTGTCCGGTGGCAGCTCGCCTCACCCACCTCCTCCACGTCGCCAGCGCGTCTCCCCTCCCCCGCCCCTGGCTCAGGTATGGCCTGCGCTGAGCGCCTCCCTTCCCCCGCCGCCGCCCCCGGGCCCCCCGCCGCCAGGCACTGTCCGGCTGGACCGCTCCTGGAGCCAGGTGGTGGCTGAGGCGTCCAACGAGGGCTCGGTGGACGGGCCTGCCTTCGACGTCCCCTTTGTCGGGCTCCCGCCGCGGGTGGAGGTCGTGCGTCTCCCGTCGGCGTAGCGGACGGAGGAGCCTTCGTGCTGTTACCTGGAGTGCTCTGAGGAGACCGTGAGGCTGGAGGCGGAGCTCGCGCGAGCCGTCCTGGTCACCGTGGTTGGCAATCGTCCGGCCGTTGACCTTGCTAGTGTGGCGGCCGCGCTCCACGCGGAGTTCGGCATTGGGCGGCACAAATGTCAATCCGGGCTTTCCACCTGGAGGATTTTCTCGTGCTATGTGACTCCCTCCTCCTCTGGCGGCGCACGGCGGATCGAGGCATGGTGGAGGGTCCGGGGTTCACGCTCACGCTTCACCCTTGGATCCGGCAAGCCCAGGCCAGGGCGGTGAACCTTCCCTTCCTGGTGCCGCTCGACCTCGTCGGGGTGCCGGCGAATGCGTGGACACGGCGTACAGCGGACGTCATTCTAGACGGCTACGGTTACGTCGTGGATGTCGCGGAGGAGACTGCCAGCCGCAATGACATGTCCCACTTCCGCGTCTGGCTCCGCACGGCGGATCTTTGTCGCATCCCCACCCACAAGTTTCTATTCATCGAAGAGCCGCCTCTCCCGTCGGCAGCGACGGCGGTGCCGCGCAGGCGGGCGCCGAGGGTGTCCTTGAGTGGGCGGTCCGGCACCTTGAGGTATCCCATCCAGATTCGTCGGGTCGCGGATACGCCGGTGCCGTCGCGCTCCCCCCGCCTCCTCCTTCGCCAAGGTCGCCGCCCCCGCCTCCCCTCCCCTCACCGCCAGCAGAAGCGGACCGTAGCCCCGAGCCTCGCAGCTCCCCAGGCCGTTGGATGGATGGGGAGGCCCCGTCCGGCCGCGCCGGTCAGAGCGTTGGTGGGCCACCGAGAAGAGCCTACGCGGATACGGTGGAAGCGGCGGTGTTCACCCGCCGGGGACCTCCTGCTCACTCCGGCGGCGATGATGTGGCCACGCCTCATGGGGCGGGCTCCATGCTGACACCGGTCTGCGCCGACCTGGGCCCAGCCGAGGTCATGCGCTCTTTGACCGTGGTGGACTCCTCGGGCTGGTCGGGCACGCGTCTGCACCTCGCAGAGGGTGGGTCCACATCGGGCCCTGTATCACCTGGGGCTTCGGGCGGTGGCGACAAACCGTGGGCCCCGTCAAGCGCTGACCTATCCATCGACCAATCAGCGGACATGGGCAGCATCATGGCTGCGCTGCGTGGCAGTTCGGCAGGGGCGCGCAGGCGATCTCGTGATTCCTCTGCCGCGTGGTCGGCATCCTGGTCGGTCAGGAGAACGGGATCCGGTGGGGTCCGCCTTTCCGTGGACTTGGGCCCTGATTTCCACACCTTGGCATCACCACTGCATGCGCGCTGTCCGAGCCAGGCGGGTCCGCTCGTTCCGTCGCCAACCAGGAACCATGCAGCCCTGCCCCACCCATCTACACCCTCGTGCAGCGCCCCGTTCTCGTCCCTGGACAGGGCTACATCGCCCGTCTCGGCTCCCCAAGCTCGCACTATTGCCTGCCTACTGTCCCCTCCTCCCGCTGTGCTTCAGCAGGTGCTCTCGCAGATTCGTGAGCACATCCGTGCCCCACTGCTACCGCTGCCAGACATGCAGCGGGGTCGGCGTAGGCGACCTATCATACCGGAGGAGTTATGTAGCCGCAGTGCACGGCTTCAAAAGAATGTGCAACGCCTTCCCTCCTCCTACATCAAGCGCGCGCAACGGGTCTTGATGTCCAAGATGGGCATTTGCGAGATCGAAGATGAACCCCCCGTGGACTGTTTGCAGAAATACGCCGAGCTCTTCCAAAGCCCCCTTCCCCCGCATCGCATCGACGCCTTAGCGCGTCTTTTTTCCCTGGATGTGCCCCTCGAGGAGGCCTCGCTGTCCCTAGAGTTCTAGGGGGCCATTGCAGTGGATTGTAGGCGTTTCGATGGATTATACGAATCATAACATCATTGTGTGGAATATCCGTGGGCTAAACAGTGCGGCTAGAGGGGCGACCCTGAGAAGCGTCGTTGATGATGCGGCGGCCTCGGTGGTTTGCATCCTAAAGTCCAAGCTTGCGGTGGTGGACCAACGCGTGGTTACCTCTCTGTTGGGTTTGAAGTTTGATGCGTACGTGGCCCTACCTGCGCAGGGCCCGGCAGGTGGGATTATTGTGGTGTGGCACTCTTCTGTGCTGACGGTGCCTGCCTTCCGCATCTACCAATTCTCAGTCACGATTGAGATGTCCTTTGGGGGAGGCAACCAGTGGACCCTGACAGCGGTTTACGGGCCGACGGACGACGCGCTCAAGGTGCACTTCTTGGATGAGCTGCGCACGATCCGTGCGGCATGCGCCGGCCCATGGGCAGTGGCAGGCGATTTCAACCTCATCGTCGACGCAGCGGATAAGAACAACAACATGTTGAACAGACGCATGATGGGCCGCTTTCGCCGCCTCCTAAATGACTTGGAGCTCAAGGAATCTTGTCTCATTGGGCGGAGGTACACCTGGAGCAACGAGAGACGCCAGCCCACTCTCGAGAAGATTGATTGCTGGTTCTCCATGTCTGACTGGGACGCGGGCCACCCGGATCACCTGCTGCAAGCACTATCGTCGTCCATCTCTGATCATTGCCCACTGCTTATGGCCACCAACATCTCGCTCCACCACAAGGCCCGCTTCCACTTCCAAAGTTTTTGGCCTGCCATCCCTGGATTTCGGGAGGTGGTGGCCGCGAGCTGGCACTCCCTCCCGCCAAAGGCAAACCCGTTTGTCGATCTCTTCCTATGGCTGAAGGCCACCGCCAAAGCGCTCTCCAAGTGGAGCCAATCCAGGATTGGCAATATCAAGGAGCAGATCCTCCTAGAAAATGAGCTCATCATGTGCTTTGATAAAGCACTAGACGTCAGGGCGCTCTCAGACGGGGAGGCATGGTTGCGCCGGCAGCTTAAGAGGAAGGTGCTAGGGATGGCCTCGCTGCAGCGGACGGTCGCTAGGCAGAAATCGCGCATCTTGTGGCTGAAGGAAGGCGAAGCCAGCGAGAGATTCTTCAAGATCTTCGCCAGCCACCGGCGGAGGAAGAACCACATCTTCAAGCTCAAAGACAGCGGCGCCAAGGCAACTTCTCGAGAGGGCATGTGTGCGCTGGCGGGTGGATACTACGCAAATCTGCTTGGGGTCCCCGTGAGCGGGCGGCACACATTGTGCCTTTCTTCGCTCTGGCTTCCAGGCGTGGATGCATCGGCGCTCGAGGCACCGCTCACTGAGGAGGTCATATGGAACACGATCAAAACCATGCAACCAGACAAGGCCCCAGGACCCGATGGTTTCACCACGAGATTCTACCAATCCTGCTGGCCCATCATTAAGGAGGTGGTTATGAAGGCAGTGCGCACCTTTGACGGTGCTGATTGCAGGGGCATGGAGCGGCTAAATGAGGCATTCATCGTGCTTCTGCCAAAAAAGGAGGGGGCGCTCGACATCAAGGATTTCAGGCCCATTAGCCTCGTCCACAGTTTTCCAAGATTGTGGCGAAGGCCATGTCCACGGAGCTCGCACCTCTCATCCCGAAGCTGGTTGACCAAAACCAAAGTGCCTTCATTGTGGGTAGATCTATCCTCGACAATTTCATGTTGGTTCAGCAATCTGTTCGCTCCCTCCATCGCAAGCAAGTACCGGCCATCATCTTCAAGATTGACATCGCCAAAGCCTTCGATAGCGGCTCATGGCAGTTCCTCTTGGAAATCTTGGCTCATCGCGGTTTCGGACCCAGGTGGAGGCAGAGGCTCACCACTCTCCTCTCAACAGCAAGCACGCAAGTCCTCGTCAATGGATCAGCCAGCAAAAGCTTCTGGCACGGCAAGGGGCTACGGCAAGGGGACCCCATCTCCCCCTTGCTTTTCATCATTGTCACGGATGTCCTCACGGCGATCTTCAGGAAGGCGGAGGAGGCGGGCCTCTTCGCCTCGCTTCACGCTCGCGGCATCCACCATCGCCTCTCATTGTACACGGACGACGCCATCTTGCTCCTCAGTTCGTTGGTGGCTGAGATGGACGCGGCAAAGCAGCTCCTGGAGTGCTTTGGAGAGGCCACAAGGTTGCGGTGCAACTTCTTGAAAAGCTCCATCTCCACGATCCGCTGTTAGGAGGAGGACATTCGGCAATTCCTCGCGCTGGCCGGCTGCAACTTCCAGGCGCTACCTATCACATACCTCGGCCTCCCTCTTTCGCTACAGGCCCTGACCCGCTCGGAGCTTCAACCCCTCATTAATCGGATCGCCGCACAGTTGCCAACATGGAAAGCGGGTCTCCTCTTTCGGTCCGGCAGGCTCACGCTTGTCAATTGCTGGCTCTCGGCGATGTCAATCTTCCACCTCATGGCCCTCGACCTGCCGCCTTGGTTCTTCAAGTGCATAGACAAGCTTCATAGGGGATTCTTCTGGCGTGGGGTGGAAGATGCAAAGGGGGGTTGTTGCCTCGTCGCCTGGCATATCGTCTGCTCGCCCAAACCCTACGGCGGCCTGGGTGTTCTCAACCTAAAATTGCTAAATCAGGCCCTGCGCCTACGCTGGCTTTGGCTTCAGAAGACAGTGCTGGACAAACCATGGGGTGGCATGGGTGTCTCCGTGTCGGCGGAGGCTGCCAGGCTGGGCACCGCGGCGCTACGGTGTGACCTTGGAGATGGGCGCAACATGAGCTTCTGGTTCGACCCGTGGCTTGAGGGACGCCCTATCATGAAGCGGGCGCCCAACTTGATCGCGCACGTTGGGCCTGCGGGCCGTAAGCTGACTGTCGCGAGCGTGCTGCTAGGGCACGCGTGGGTGGATTCGATCCGTGGTGCGCCTACGGTTCCGGCGATCGCTGAATTCCTGCTGCTCTGGGATGAGGTGCAGGGGGTGTCGCTCTCTGACTCCCCTGACACCTTCTCCTGGCGTCTGGGCACGGCGGGACGATACTCTTCCCGCGACACCTATGCTGCCTTCTTCTTTGGGAGAGAGTTCGCGCCCTACGCCGACGAGATCTGGCATGCTGGGGCTCCCCTGGAAATTAAAATCTTCGCCTGGCTGGCAGTGCACGAGAGACTATGGACGGCTGACAGACTCGCCTGGCGGAACTTGCCGCACACTAGGACATGCCAACTATGTTGAACCTCGATCGCTTCACCCCGGATGGCACGAGCAGGTTGCCGGACTGGTGGCCACAAGTGGCAAAGGCACGCACGGCCAGACTATCCAAACAAACCAACGCCACGATCATGGCCACACTCCGGTTCATCTGGCTAGAGCGCAATAGCCGAGTTTTTGAACGCAAGTGCTCTCCTCCTAGCCGCACTGTTAACCTCATCAGAGTCGAGCTCCGCCTGTGGACTATGGCTAGGGTAGACAGCGGCCATGCCTTTCAGTTCCACTAAGCCATTGCGCACGCCTACGTGGCGGGCATCGCAGTGTAACCATGATGTAGCTTCATGCCGTTTCCTCCCCTCTTAATTGAAAAGACATGCACCGCTCCTGCATGTTCTTGAAAAAAAATAAAAATTGTATATGACGTCGTGGTCTTGTTGATGCATATAATTTTGAAGAGGATGGACATGGGGGCGCATAAAACTCTTCCTTTATCTAAGAATATGAAAAGATGGAGAATAAGGTATACTACTCATTGCCACTGATTGACATCTTTACTTGGGTAACAACCTAACATTCATTTCTTTCCTGATTTTTAAAATTGTGAACATAATAGAAGTAAGCGGGCCAATCGAGTGACCAAATTTTAAGGAAGATTATTATTGATGGTAAAATACATAGCGCAAATTCGGTTCAGGACAGATATAATATACTATGCCAAGTCAAGAGCATTCTTATCATGGAAAATGATTGATAGCAAATCCAAAAAAAAATATGTGAAGTTTCATATATGAAGCAAGTTGCAAGAACTTGCTCAAGTTTTAGAAAAGGCTGCATGGAATCATGGTTGGGAAGGTTAGTATAAAAAAGACAGTGGAATCGATCATCTAGAGATAGGAATAACTCGTTTGTCGTTAATGGGAAAAAGAATGGCTAAAAGAAGTCCATCTCACACGCATATCTTTTAAAAAGAAGTCCATCTCAATAGAATTTATTGATAGGACTTCCAGTTGTTTGTTGAATAAACAATTGAAATAAGAATATCATCACTACACTTAAGAGTAAAACTTTAGGATAATAGTATATGGCTCTCATGGCTATGGTGGGCCACTTTGGAGGACGAGCTCCAGTGAGCCCTATAATTTAAATAGTGTTAAAATAGTATTTTGAAGTTTTAAAAAAATCTGAAAAAATCAACATGCTTATATGGATGTATATTACACATGTGCAAATTTTGATGCTGAAATAAATAACCATGTGAAGAAATGACAAAATTGTGATTTTGGAAAGATGAACGGTGCATGTATTATTCACTATTTAGAAATCACCATTTTTTTCATTTTTGTATAACTCAAATGTTTACTTATTTCATCATCAAACTCTGCACATGTGTAATATACATCCATACGGTCATGTACAATTCTTTTTTGATTTTTTAACTTGAAATGTGATTTTAAACTATTTAACATAAGGTCCTCCAATGCACGCAGGCTCCAAAAATCCACTCTCTATGGTGGGCGCTAATTCCTTCCAACTGTTGTCCTTAGAGGTTATATCCTAGTATATGAAAGCAAATATCCGCACCTTAGTTGGGGAAAGGTCGTATAAACAATAGACGGGGAGACCACGTGACATATGTGATAAGCAATTCAAACTAATTAAAAAAACAATAGATAGGGAGAGTCATATGAGTCCCTATACCATAAAACACTTTTTTGAAGGAACAGAAAAACACAATAGATAGTCTTGCAAAGCGGGGTCTTCCTCACCAATCCTCATGCCCACTTTGCAAACCAGGCGGACGAAACCATTGAGCACCTTCTTCTCCAGTGCGTGTATGCGAGAGAAGTGTGGGATCGCACCCTCTTGTGGACTGAGATCCGGTGCCTTGGCACACAAAGGCACACGTGAACAGTGCAATGCCTTGAGCTTTCAGCCGTTAGATCAGAAATCAAGGTTTCATATTTCAGTGAACAGTACCTCGCGCTACAGTGTGTTTGGGATCCGGTGCCTTGGCATACACAAGGCACATGTGAACAGTATCGTGCCTTGAGGGCATCTCCCGGCCGTTGGATCTACAAGTGACGGTCCGATGAACATCAAGAGTCACCGCTACAGTACATCGCTACAGGAAGTCTGCTACAGGACAGTTGCTACAGGACCAAACACACTGTAGCGCGAGGTACTGTTCACTGAAATATGAAACCTTGATTTCTGATCTAACGGCTGAAAGCTCAAGGCATTGCACTGTTCACGTGTGCCTTGTGTGTGCCAAGGCACCGGATCTCAGTCCCTCTTGTGGATTGGTATCCAGAACCATACCCCTGAACCGAACGACCACATCCTTAGCTTGCGGTTCGGATCTGCAGCAGCACGTGCATCCATAGCTACGCAAGGGGGTCAATCCGCCGTGCTGCATCTAGCTCGAGCGCAACCAGACGGTCTTCAGGAACATGTTCTCTCAACCATCTGCGGTGTGCGATAAAATCTGTATTAATGGCCGCGAATGAAGGAAGGTGGGAAACGGTAGTCTTAAGAGAGTAATCCCTTAGTGTAAGTTTAGTGGTCTGAGTGTGATGGCCGCCTGCGCGCGCCCGCTCCTCAACAAATTCTTGTACATGTTTGAGTTCTCTATCTTAATATATCTGCGTGTTCTCGAAAAAAAAAACACAATATATCACTGAGTCATAGTTATAGAAGAGATTGGTCTTTTCTAAAACTTGAGGAATTTCTTAGCAGTTTGATTGGCCTTAGGAGAGTTATAGAAGTTTTCTCAATATGCCTTAGGACATGGGTATCATTTCTAAAAAAAAATTGCTCAACATGCATAGGCCAATAAAAAAGAATCCACTTTATACCCTGGTCAAAATGTTTGCTCAACTTCGTAATCGCCTGCTCATGAGACTGGCCTGCCCGACATGCATCATTTGATTTGATGACATACGAAGTAAATATTTTGTGAGGCATATATTCAGATGATTTAAATATGAAATGAAACACCTATAATTGCAGAAGAGCATAGAACCACGTTGTTCCATGCCCATGCATATACGCATGAGCTGCCAAGGAATAATTCAGCCACACAATTCACGACAAACGGTTGGGCACAACTGAAAAATAATTGTGAGAATATACTATCGCACAGATAATTGTTTCGTTGAAATTTACTGCCAATACATGTGGAAAGAAGTAGTTAGTGATATTACTTTCTATATAGTGGATTCTTCAAACGCACTAGCTACACTAGTTACAATGTGATCCTAGCTAGCTAGCTAGCTAGGCGTACGTATCTCTATGTTCGGACAATGAAATTAATCTGACTGAAGACAAAATATTCCCTCCTCATTAATGCCCATTAGTTTTTGCAAAGTCAATGTTCAGAAATCTGATCAAGTTTATAGAAAAAATTACCTATATGTGCAATTTCAAATATATACCATACGAGAATATATTTCATGATGAATTTAACTATATTGATTTAGTATTTCATATGTTGATAATATTTTCTAAAAAGTTGGTCCAATTTTACATAGTTTAGCTTAAAAAATAACCAAAACACACTATTTTAGGACGAATGGAGTAATATGTCGGAAGAAAAACTTATTCCGTGTGTTTCTTTGATACTTTGACAGATAAATAGGTCCTTTTTTGCGAGAGTACGGAATGAACACATACTCAGCTGGTTTGGGCAGTAATGAACAGTGTTCTATGAGGTCAGATGTCACGGATTTTGCCGGTTCCCCTTGCCCCTGGCTGCCATGTGGCGAGGTGAGGAGGACCACTGGTGGAAAAAGGGCCTTTGGTCGCGGTTCGCAACTGCCATTTGTCGCGGTTGCGCAACCGCGACCAAATAGGCGCGACTAAAGCCCCCCCCCCCTTTAGTTGCGGTTGCTTAAGAACCGCGACTAAAGGCCCGTCCACGTGGGCGCCAGGCGGCCGTCGGGGCGGAGGACCTTTAGTCGCGGTTCTTCTGGCCAACCGCGACTAAAGGC
>NC_041384.1:74602743-74607389 GCF_002162155.2 Triticum dicoccoides
GTTTTCTGTTTAATTTGTATTGTTTTATTTCTTTTGTGCTTTATTTTAATTTTGAAGGAGTTTCACATATTCTACGGTACTACATACATGCATATGAATGTAGAATTTCAAACAAATTTGAAATTAGAACCAAAAAGAATTCAAGAGGAATATACAATATATATTCAATATCATCGGATGACCATATACAATTTTGAACAATTTTCCATACATAATTTAATGCATATAAAGTTCTACCTCCTCGTAATGGTGTTCTCCTTTAGGATGGAGGACTTCCCTCCTGAACCATCCAGCTAGTTCCTCTTGAAGTGGTCGGAAGCGAGCTTCTGGACTAAGCATCATCCGGAGGTTATTCCTCTGAGCATTGGTATCACTCGGAACCCGCTCAGAGGTGTATCTCCGGATCATCTCACAGACATAGTATGCACATAGATTGGTCCCCGCTGGCTGAATATCCTCACCATTCTTAGCCTTTGACCTTTTGAATTCTAGCTCTTTTTTGAATTCACCGACCTTTGTATCTACGAACCGTCTCCAAACCCTACGAGGCAAAGAAAATTAAATGAACAAGAGAGTTATTAGTTACTTGATATTAGGAAATGAACGAAATAGGCCGATCGATATAGAGCGCAAATGAATGAAAATAATTACTTCTGCAGCATTCTTCTCATGCCGCCCCAAAGCTTTGGATCCTTATTCAGAGAGTCGTGGACGAGACATTCTGAGGTGTCAACTTTAATTACTAGCAGAATCCAGTGGAACCTGCGGACACGATACATGCACAGTACGTCATGCATAACTCATCGATTAGCCGGCCACATACCATGCATGGAGTAAACAAAAGAGAATGTGCTCAAGACAGAAACACTCACCCAAAATTGTAAGGAAATAGAATATCACTTTTGAGTTCCTGCTTTGTAAGAAACTGCCACAGGTCTGCCTCCATGTCGGCGGGGTGATGCTCCAACACATATCCATTAACGATGTGTGGGTCAATGAACCCAACATCATGAATGTTCCTTACTCTGCATTCCTTAATCTTCATTCTGCATGTATAATAGCGGACACAACAATATAGTTAGGACATATATATAGTGCAGGCAATATGAACGAGATGGGGTAGAAATAAATCACTTACAGAACGTAGCAACTGATGATAGATTTGTCGAGCTCGCGCAGATTGAAAAGCTGGAACAATTCATTCAGATGAATTTGTACATAGTAATGTTTGAAGTGATGCTCATATCTAACTTCCGCATAAATATATTCTTTGGCGTTTTTATTTTTTATGTAACCCTTGTACCATTTCAGCAGACCTTTCATTTGTGGAGGTAGATCCTCTTCCTGCGCAGGCTCGACGAGAGGCCCATTCTTCACATATGTAATTACTACCTCCTTCACTGGCGCCTCATCAAGGCCTAACAGTTCACGAAGAGTAATACCTAAGTTGACCGCTTGTTCTCTGGCACTCATTACAGTCAATCCATGTGCTGCCGCAGCTGCTATGATCGGGGTCATCCGGACCGGCGGCTTTCACTATAAGCGGGGCAATCGATTGTTTACTTTGTTCCCCGAGCTGGGCAACTCGTTTTCCGCTTTTTTTACTTTCTAATTCCGTTTTCTCGGCCTCCTCCAAGGCTTTGTTCTCCTGGTTCTCCGCCCGCTCTTTCTTCTCCTTCAACATGAGTGCCTGCCTATGAAGTTCACGTGCATAGTCGTCAGGCAGATTCTTCGCGGCTTGGGACGGTGTGCTCAAAAATGACTTAGCCCACTTCTTTTGCTCATCAGAAAATACTGGCTTGGGCTCGGGCTCTCTTTTCTTCTTGCAGTCCGCCTTCCATTTCTCATGATCAGCAGCCGCGGCAGTTTCCTCGGCACTACGTTCCCAAGGCCTTGTGGGGAGAGGCTTCAGTGATGGCCCCGGTACCTTTGTGGTCTTAGGTACATAAGGGTCCGGGTTAATAATCCAGGACTGCTTCTGCTTCTTTGCCGGAGGTGGATTGGGGGGCGGCGTCTGATCACCCGCCGGACGAGGACTGGGGGGCGGCGTCTGATCACCCGCCGGACGTTGTGGACTGGGGGGCGTCGGCTGACGTGACGGAGGTGTAGGTGAACCGCCACCACCGTAGGGGGGTGGACTTGTTGTCCTTGGCGCCTCGCCTGGAAACTTGATAAACTTCTTTTGCCATAGAATGAAATGGCGCTTGACATCTCCAAGTCTTTTCTCCCCTTCAGGTGTAGCAATGTCAATCTCCAGGTCCTCAAACCCTTGGACTATGTCCTCCACTGTGACACGAGCATAGCCATCTTGAATGGGGTTGTTGTGGTGGAGTGCTCCAGGTAAACATGGTAAAGCACTACCGATGGCTACCTTCATGGACATGTTCCCGATAGGATAATACAGATGACATTCTTTCATCTCCTTTATATCGTCCACGGGGTAGCGAGGAGGCTCCGGTGCAGTAATTTCGACCACCAAAGGCTCCGGTGCAGTAATTTCGACCACCAGAGGCTCCGGTGCAGTAATTTCGATCGTCGGTGCATCTGCACCAGCCGGTGGGGCCTCCGTGGAAGCCACACTGCTTCTCCGCTGCTGGCTTCTGAGATCCGCTGGATGATCTTCATGCTGCGCCCGAGCTGCATCTCTTTCGGCTACTAGTACACTCACGGTTTTCTTCATCACATCCATTTCCGATGCCAACCGCGCCACAACATCTGCTTCCCGATCCATCTTTCTCTTCCGGCTTCTGTAACCGTACGGGTCATCGTTCTGGGGGAACCCTATTTTCCACGGAATGTGCCCCATGCCTCGTACACGTCCTCCGTGTTCAGGATTCCCGAGGGCTTTTGTCAGCGCATCGTTCTCTCTGTTGAACTTGATCTTCCCCTCTTGAGCATCCCTCATTGCGTCAATAAGGGCTTGGGTGGGTTTAATTATTTTGCCCCGGTAAACACACTCCCCTGTCTCCGGGTTCAGCGTTCCCCCATGCCCGTACCACCAGCTTTTGGCCCTTGGGTCCCATCCCTCTGTACCTGGACGGATTCCTCGCGCCCTCAGCTCGTTCTCCATCTTCTCCCACCTAGGCTCCCAAAGGCGATACCCTCCTGGCCCCATAATATGATTGTACTCCTTCTTAGCCGCATTTTCCTTATTTTTTCGATATTTGAATGAACTGCTCCGATTTCTTTTGCTTCACAAATTCTCGCCAATCAATTTTTCAGTTTCTCATATTGTCCTTTGAAATCCGGAGTCTTGTTCTACTTGACAAAGTCATGGGCTAGATTTTGCTTGAATTTCTGGAATGCGTCGGCCATCTTATGAAGAGCGAACTGTTTGACTAGCCTCCTCCTCTCCTTGTTTTCCTCAATCTTGTTACCCTCCTCATCGAATTTGTTGTATTCCGGAGGTAGAACGAAATGTTCCATAAGCTTCTTGAAGCAATCTTTTTTTGTTCTCTTATCGACAAAAGTGAAACCAGCAATTCGTGCCTTCTTTGGCTTATTCCACTCCTGGACGGTGATCGAGACGTTGTCTCTAACAACGGCTCCGCATTGGTTGACAAACTTGGTGGCGTTCTTGCGGGGCTCCAGCGGCCTGCCGGTTGCACTGTCGACAACCTCGATGGTGCATGTTTCTCCTTGTTTCATTGTCTTGGTTGCGCCACGCTTTGACGACGTACTCGATTGTTTCGATGATCCGGCCGAGGGCTAAAATAAGAAAGAGAGTCGCGCGCGTTAGTACACACATATTTATTCAAATCAGTTAGTTTGTATCACCAGAGGCTCAATGTATATATATACCTCGGCGCCGGAGGTGGTTGCTACTTCCATTTGAAGATCGTCGTTTATCGACGTTTGTTCGGCATCATCTTGCTGACGGCGCCCTTCATCTTCACCGTCAAGGTTCAGATAAGAAGAGATATCATCTTCTTCTTGTCCGGTCGTCACATATAGAATATCGCCGTTTATGATGCCGAACATATGTGCTTCACCGTCCGGATCATAGTTGTCCATAATCGGGTCAGCTCTATCGTCCGCCATTATGTTAGTCCTGAAAACATGTAGTAAAAACAAATTAATTAAGTGAAGAAGGGGGGCGGTGGCGGTGGCGGTGGCGAAAGGGCGGTGGCAAAAGGAGGGGGCGAGGAAGGGGTGGGAGAGGGTGTCGCGGTAGAGCGCGAGACGGGGCGGCAGACGACGGCGTCATGGAGAGGGAGGCGAGGACAACACACATGTATAACCCTCGTCGCCCCCTCTCGATCCCAAAAAAAAACACCGCGCGCATCGCCGCCCGCCTCGCCGCCCCCTCTCCGTATATGCGCGGGGTCGTGTACATTTTTTTAAAGCGGGATCGTTGTATATTGACGCGCGGGGTCGTTGTATATATTGATTATCAAGTTTTACTTTTTTTGTTGTTAATTATCAAGTTTTATATACGTTTTTTTGTTAATTATCAAGTTTTAAGTTATTTTACCGTTTTTGTTAAACTAATTAACTAGTTAAAATTAAAAAGAACAAAAAAAAGAAAAAAAAATCCGGTGGCCCGCGGCGCCCCTCTCTCTCTCCACGATCTCGCTCTCTGTCTGAGACAGGTGGCCCGTGCGCGCGCGGCAGTACCGAGGCCGGCCGGCGGTGTTGAGGGCGGG
>NC_041384.1:74609011-74663792 GCF_002162155.2 Triticum dicoccoides
GAACATTTTCCGGCAGGAGCCCCCTCAAAGCAATCGGAAGCAATTGCGTCATAATCACGTGGCAGTCGTGAGACTTCAGGTTTTGGAACTTTTTCTCCGCCATGTTTATTATTCCCTTTATATTGGACGAGAATCCAGACGGGACCTTCATACTGCTCAGGCATTCAAAAAAGATGACCTTCTCTTCTTTGGTCAGAGCGTAGCTGGCACGACCTTGAAACCATTCCGGATGCCGGTCATCAGGGTCTTTCAAACGTTGCTGGTCCTGCCGTGCTTCCTTTGTATCATTTGTCTTCCCATACACGCCCAAGAAGCTTAGGAGGTTCACGCAAATATTCTTCGTAACGTGCATCACGTCGATTGCAGAGCGGACTTCTAGAACTTTCCAATATTCTAGCTCCCAGAATATAGATTTCTTCTTCCACATGGTATACATAGGGGAGGAGCTTTAGTCGCGGTTGGCCTGGCCAACCGCGACTAAAGGCCTTTGGGCACCTTTAGTCGCGGTTGGCCTGGCCAACCGCGACTAAAGCCCCTCACGTGCACCAGCTGGCCACCGAGCGCCCTGGGCCCAAGCCTTTGGTCGCGGTTCGTCTGCCGAACCGCGACTAAAGACTTCATTAGTCGCGGTTCCTACAGTTTCGCGACTAATGGGGCTGGACGGAAGCCTCTTTTTCTACCAGTGGACCATGGATTTTTCTAGGTGTATTCAAAAGTTTTATTATTGTGAATCCTTTGGACTTCAGCGGTAACATTTTGACGAAGGGTAGGATCGATGCCGTCAAGAATAAGGATACTCTATTTCTTCTCTTCAACGTGTCTTATCGGAGTCATGGAGTTAGAGAGTTTGTGTCTCCGCAGATTTAGTGTATCCAACCTTGGAGATTCTAGGTTTACATCCTGGCAGATTTGTTCGTTAGGATCTTAGTTTGTGTAAGTATTTTTTGTCGTTCTTGTTGGTGTGATCAACTATGATTCCGGAGTCATATTTTAGTGTTCTGGTGAATATCTTGTGGTTTGCACCTATAGGGATCATTCCCGGTCCAAGTGCGCTCAACGTTTTACCGTCCTTTTAATGGGCGGCTCAAGGGGATTTTTTGAAATCTATGAAGGTAGTCAATTTTGTACAGGTGTATGATTAGCGGTGCCGCTGCTCCAATATGATTGTCTCTTTAACGAACCTTCGGCAATATTTCGCATTGCAAGATTGATATTAAGAAGAAGCTATTTTAAAGAAATTTCGTCTTAGCTCTTTACTTCCTAATTTCATGGATCTACTATCCATAAGCTTTGTCGAGTTAAAATAAAGTTACAAGTCACTCTAAATAAAATATATTTTAACTGGAAGACCGTTTACCGCCCGAGGCATTTCGGCGGTCTTGGGATCATGGACCTGGAGAGATTTAGCCGAGCCCTGTGCCTCCAGGGGCCGTGGTTGCAATGGACTGGTCCAGAAAGGCCGTGGGTGGGATCGGAGTTGCCGTGTGACCAAACAGACATGAACCTCTTTCGCGCGTGTACCTCGATTACGCTGGGCAATGGGCAGAAGACACTGTTCTGGCATGACAACTGGACCGGAGACAGTCGACTCAAGCTTCTAACTCCAGAGCTTTACAAGATTACCTCCAAAAAGAACAGATCGGTGCACAACGAGCTGATGAACAAGAACTGGATCAGGGCGGTGGCCAGACTTCAGACCATTCAACAGCTGGGAGAATTCGTGTCTCTCTCGAATCACATCAGTCAGATCACCCTCCTCCCTAATCAAGAGGACAACATTCACTGGAACTTAACCACCTCGGGGGCATACTCTGCTGCCTCTGCCTACGACGCACCATTCTTTGGCTCCTACTCACGTTTCGACACGACCAAGGTCTGGTCCGCAAACGCTGAGCCCAAATGCAAGTTCTTTGCTTGGCTAGCTCTACACGAAAGAATCCTCACTGCGGATATGCTGGCTGTGCGGGGATGGCCTCACGACCCCA
Source organism: Triticum dicoccoides (assembly GCF_002162155.2). Classification (NCBI taxonomy): domain Eukaryota; kingdom Viridiplantae; phylum Streptophyta; class Magnoliopsida; order Poales; family Poaceae; genus Triticum; species Triticum dicoccoides. Next base: position 74,610,997 of record NC_041384.1, read on the forward strand.
GCCAAAAACAGCAACTCACCACTGCAAGGACTGTCCCTTCACAGTCGCGGTCTGGAACCAGGTGAACACATGGACAAAATGAAGGCGTCCCAATCTCAGGCTTCCTCCCGGAGCTAGGAAACGTGTCCGGCTGGTGGGACAAGACTCTGAATTCACAGTCCAAACAAGTGTGCAAGAGCCGCAGTGGAAGAATCATCTACACGATATGGTCGATATGGAAGGAGCAAAATAGGCGGGTGTTCACTAGACAACAGGTGATGCACCGCGAGGTGGCGGCACTTGCCCTAGACACAATCAATCAGCGTGATCTGGCGTTTGCTGGCAGCCTGCCAACCGCAGGCATTGGTTAATCTAGTGTCTAGGTCGGTCTTTTGCGGTTTCTGCAACGTTCCCTAAAAACGCTCGCCTCTATGTAAATTACGTCCTTTCGCCATCTCTTTTATAAGAAAAAGACAGTGTTCCTGCCGATTTTAAAAAAAAAACTACTTTGGGGGTAGGTTCAACAACTACTACGTGTAATGTCGAGACCCACGCGTGCTCCCACTAGCTAGGGCAAGTTGTTGGAGTCACTTGTTAAACATATCGCATTGCACACGCACACGTACTACATGGCCGTTCCTGCAAGGTGACAGAGACTGACAGTGCCTAGCTAGCTTGCGGTGGTCAAATGTCAACATGTTCAGGCTATTCTGCACAGTATTGCTGCTTCGCAGATTCTCAATGAAAGAGGGAGGAGGTCTAGAGAGAACGATAGAGAGGTCAGAGGATGGCATGACTGCCGGCGATTGGCCGGAAGAGGCGGTGCGCAGGATGCGCATGTGCGTTAATTCGGTTTAGACTTACAAGGCACATTGGGAGTGTTACTGTCCTTGCTTTCGTTCACAGAGATTCAGTACTACGGGTAGTACAGTGCATGCATATAGTACCACTACTTCATCTGGACTCATGCCCCGTGTATCTGGAAAGAAAGAATCTGTAAAGTTGAACTAGTATTGAGTTTATTAAAACAAATCGAAAAGAAGGTTAAACCCGCAGCCCCTGCATCATTGTGATGCACAATCATTTTTCTTATTAATTTATTAAGCAGAGTATACAAAACAAAGACAACCATAGCTGAACCATCACATGATATGAATAACACCTATGATTAAGTCAACTTCTTCCTCACCAAATGAGCTATTGAGTTCATAAAACCCTTGTTCTGTGAATTTAAAAAATCAACTCTTCTAGCTAGGTCCCAGAAAGCAATAATGCATGTAAAGTAGTCGACCTTGCTGTAGTTGGTTGGACGGTCCAAGGCAAAGCTTATCTCGTCCATGGGATGTTTGTCCCACATTGGAATTGAAGAGATCAAGATGGAACAGAAGCTAGTGATAGGTGGCTACTGCCTACTAGGTGGTGGTGGTGGCCAAGACAATTATTATCAGTATAATTCACCTCTCTCTTGTTACATCAATTGGCCAATGGAGGCCTCCCCCCGCTTATTCCGTTCAAACGGGAACGGTGCTTCATAGCTCCACTAGTGCATCCTTTCCCTCTCCTATAAATACCGTACTATCCCCTTCGCAACTCACCATCCAAATAAACAGTAATGTTCTATAGAGATGCAAGTGCATATACATGAGAAGATCTCTCAGTAGACTAGCTAGCTAATGGAGATAGAGAGAAAGTGGGAGAGAAGATTGGCCGGCCTCTTCTTCGGAGGAGACTTCTTCAGTTCTTGTCTTTGTTTTTTGATGCTGGGGGGAAGGGAGTGAGGTGGAGGCTGACAGAAGAGAGTGAGCACACATGGTGCCTTTCTTGCATGGTGAATTAATGGGGGAAGTTCATGCTTGAAGCTATGTGTGCTCACTTCTCTCTCTATTTGTGTGTGTGTGTGTGTGTGTGTGTTGAACTTTTGATGATCTCTTTCTTTGAGCTAGCTAATTCAATATGTGATGTGCACAAGAGAGGTGGGTGCTGTGTGTGGAAGTTGACAGAAGAGAGTGAGCACCCATGGTGTTTCCTTAGCATCAAGGGGCATGCCAGGGAGCTATGCGTGCTCACTGCTCTATCTGTCAGCCACTGATCAGACCCCGTTTCTTGCATGTAATCACATATCCTAACTAGGGTTTATGCAGGTCTCCATGATCGGCAGCAGAGGGAGGGAGCTGGGCTTTGGAGGTCTGACAGAAGAGAGTGAGCACACGCGGTGGTTTCCTAGCATGCGAGCGCCATGCTGGGAGCTGCGCGTGCTCACCCTCTCTCTGTCAGCCATTCACCATGCTCATCTCTCTTCTATCTGATGCCAATCAATCGACGAACAACCAAAGAGGGCACTGAGATCCATGGTCAGTAAATTTCTTTCCCAGACCTCATGTTTCATTGCTACTAGTATATGCCTGTTATGTTTGCACTACAATACTACTGCACCTTGATTTCCTCCTGATTGATCCATGCTCTTTTCAGTAATATATGCAGGGAAACTGTAGGTTGTCGTTCTGACTTTCAGAGAGTGGGTTTCATGGTTCTGTGAGAAGATTTAGGCCTCAAACTAGATAGCCTCCAAATGAAGCTAACCCACTTCTCTCTCTATCTAGTTGTTATGCTTAGATGTCATGTCTTCTCACCGAACATGTGTTAACAGCTCTCCGAGATTGAATGGAAGTAATATTTCCTTTGAATCTGTAAATGCGTGATCTGAAACTTGGTGTACTGTACTCAGATAGTCCCTGTTATTTCATGTACACATTTCAGTTTTGTTTTTTTCTAAGATCTTTTATTTTCCGCATTATATATGTCTTTTGTTCTTGCAATTCAAGCAGGTGCTAATTTAGATCCACGCAAAAAAGCTGCTAATTTAGATTAGTTTCAGCAAATATCCAGCTGTAAATGGCACGTGCCTAAGTTGATGTATAAATTCTAGTTAAAGTGTATTATTTGATTCTCATCTATCTTTTCCCCATTTCTTATCTCTAAATCAAAGATGCCAAGAGAAGATGGCATGGGAGAGTATATGCCGCTCCATCTTCCTTGGGAATACGCAGTCAATGATCATACAGTCACCTAGTTATTAGACTTACAAGAATATTAGACTTACAAAATTAGTGTTTCCATAGTACTAAACTTATAAATTTAAAGTGAAGTGTTCAGGGACCGCCTATGCGTCTATGTACAATCCTAGTTAAAGTAATTGCTCCTTCTATCCTTTAATTTTTAGTACTGCACCAAACATGTGAAAATTTCAATACTTCAACAAGATATGTATGTATGCTCGTTGCACCTTGATGGATGTTCTTGTGATATGCCACATTCCTTGAGAGTCTACAATGGTCATATAAGTAAGGAGAACATGATCAATGGCTACCTATTTTTTGATTAATTTTGATAAAATACAAACTAATTAAGTAATTTGAGAGGGAAATGTGATTAATGAAGTCATATTTTTAAGTTAGGAGGCGAAAAAGGAGACGGCGATGGGGGAAAGGTTAAAAAGGACCACAGGGGTGGGAGAGAAGGATTTGCGACTAGAGAGAGAAAGGCGGTGGTAGTGGCCGACAATCGAAGGAGGTAGACAGTGAGTGTAGCCCCAGATTTAAAGGAGTATACCGATAAGGTTGATGGTGAGATTCTTTTTTGTGAAGGGTAATTTGTCAATATCAAGATGATACTAATTACCCAACCTCTCAAACAACACAATATCCAGACCTAACCAAAGACACCGAGGATGCGCACAATCAAAAGATCAAAAGAAGAGGCGGGGAGGGGAGCCCACACAACCAACCACACACATCAAACAAACAACAAAATCATCCACTGTCCTAGAGAACACACGAACTACGAGGATAGTTATCCAAAAGTAACGCCTTCAGGAAGAAAATGACACACAAGCGTCGCCGTCCCCAGATTTGACCATTGCTGGTCAGATAATGGGTTTCCATCCCGAATAGCACATGTGAGAAATCTCCATAGCAATGCCTTCATAAAGGATTTGGCGCATACAAACCACCATTTTCAAATGCAACCAACGAACGACAGGCCTAGGGTTTTCACCCCAAATCTCGAGATATTTGTTGTCCATTCTTGATCTATTTTGTCCAAAATGTGATTGTCAAAAGAAAAAATATCAGTTGCTAACTAGACACTCTTTTTTAACCAGTGGAGCCAAAAAAAAAAACAAGTGGCAACTGACCGTTCATACATATCATGTTAATTATTCACAGCCCGCATATGTTAGATGTATCCAGATGTGCCCATGAACACCGTGAAAAAGTTATGGTAGTAGCTAGTGCATTCTACCACCTCCACGTTGCATATTAGTACACAATGTTAATTTTGAGCGCATGGACATAGTATCTCATATACAACTTTGACCATCATCAAAACATAAGAACAATATTTTCACTAAGTTTATATATCTCACAAAAGTTAAAGAAGTTTGATTGCACACTTCCTTACTTTGACCGATCAAGCTTGAGTTTTACAAAACATGTAGGTTATTCAACACCAAAATCGATACCATAAGGTCCTTATTCTATATTTTTCTTGTTATTATGACTGTAACTATTAAGAAAAATATTAGACAATAAATTTGTCGTTGAAGTTAAACCTTAGCTATTTACAGGAGTACACCTTAAGTACTACAGAGCACTTTTTTGTTTACCTTCACATTCTATGTAATAGTGTGTCATGTCGAACATGACAAAAAACAATGTAACAATAAAAACTTTTATAATTGTTGTTGTTGAAATACTTGATATGACAATATTATTTTCCACATGGTATATAAGTGTAAGAAATTTTGTATGTGCAATATTTACCAGCACCCAGTGACAACTCTCCCGTTAATTCCCTGCAAAAAAAGGAGAAGAAATTCTCCCCTTTTTGGAAATGTATGATAGTAACACTAGATAAAATATTAACTATTCATATTCCAAATTGTCTCACGGTTATGATTTTGCAACTCAACAAAAATATGAGACTAGAAGTTTAAGGTCAAAGTTGAAACTTGGTTCTTTTGCATCACTACACGTCTATCAAAGTATCAAGTATATATTTAAATTAAAAGGAGAATGAGTGGTAATTGTTGAAGTCAAGCAAAATGTGTGTCCCGTCAAACATGGCAAGAGAAGACAACATATATATAGCCAAAAGTGTCGCAGAGAAGTATTATATGCAGAGGTCCCTTTTCCATCGCAGCCCTATGTTTTGTCAAAGAACTTCGTTAGGTGGTCTTCCAGACAATCGGGAGCCAGAGTCGTACGTACACATGTCGTGCAAAGATCGACACCTGTACATGTTGCTCCTGTCCCTCGATCGATCCCGTGGCCCCCTCTCCCCAGTTTCTCTCGTCAAACAAGACAAGTGCGCCTGCCGCCTGGCATGTGTAGGTGTAGCAGCTCCTCTAGGGATAAGGATCGATCACCTGCTTTTAATGGCTGCGTGCAGGGACCAGGGCGCCAGGTGCAGCGATGAGCGATGGCGCGTGGCATTCCCCACAAGCCGGCCGGCAACGTCGAACGATGCGTGCATGCCGCAATAAAAGTAGATCACTGGGCCCGGCACGATGCGTGCATGCTAGTAGATCGACGGAGAAACCGAGTGGCATCGTTCCCCATGGCTGGGAAAAGCCGCCAGAAGACTTCGTGATCCTCAACGTTGATGCGGCTTTCTACAGTAGCGACGAAAGAGGTGGTAGGGGCGGGTCATCCGTGGTAAGCATGGTGGTTTTACTGCAGCAAGAATTCGTGGCCTCTCGTGCGTTGATTCTGTGTAAATATGGCCGATGCTCATGCTATCCGAGACGGCTCCCTATTGGCACGAGATATGGCCATAAGGGCAAGACCCTTAAAGCTACGGTAGTATGTCAGATTGTAGTGTTTGGATCACCTATATCAATTTTTATCATCCAATAGGGCCTCATCGGTCCGTGAAATTGTCCGGTCCAAGTTTCAGAAATCCGAAACAAATGCGGGGGCTTTACCGGAGTTCGGACATTTGCTTGACCAATAGAAAGCATCCATGTAGTCCTCTCTTCTCTCTTTCTATCTCTCTCTTCATATGCATGATCCCCATACTTTTTCTCCTTTCAACCGAATTATTTTGTCAATAACATTGGATGTCTCCCTCCTGCATCGTGTCCGCAGACCACGTCCGGATATAAAAACGTACATATACTGGAGCCATTTGCGGGTCAGCTTTGGAGATGCTGTAAGAGCATCTTCGAAGGCACTCCTCAAACTTTCCTCATATCTCCGGTGAACAGTACAAACATTGTTCGAGCAAAAACAACATCCTGTCAACGGGGTATTCCCAATGTCTGCACAGTCTCTCCATCACCATCAACCATATGCATGTGTTGGGACAATATGTGAATAAATTGGCAGACACCATTGGAGAGGAGGACAAATGGACCCTTTATTGTCCGCGGTACTGGGGCTCAAATTTAAAACTAAGAGTATCTACAGTGGAGCATCCCAAACCCACATATACGCCTGGACGGATCACCCGGTTGCTGACAAGTCAAAAAAAAATGACCTAGGCGGGCTTCTCATACCACCACCAAATGCTCGGGTTGTTTGGCACCCCTCATATTCAGCCCAAATCTGGGCCGGATATAAGGAGGTCGGCCCGGGCGCGTCCACCATGTCAGAACTGATCGCATTGACCCACGCGGAATCAGCTGGAAACCATCGGTTCGACGGGCGTCTCCTTCGATTTCGATGAGGACGGTGGGACACACCGGCGCCTCGCCCGATGACCCAGGACCGGCTATTTTGAGCTGGACGGTGGCGGTGTCCCGGTTGGGGGTCTCTCATCACGTCATCTCCTAGCCAGGTGGGCCGGAGGATCGCCATGTCGGTTTGCCAGTGGGCCATGTTGAAGCAGCCCATGGCATGTGGAAGGAACGCTCCCAAAGACTAGACATGTACTTCAAGATACTAGAGGCCGTCTACAACATGTTTTCCTTGCATGTAATCGACTAGGATGTAACCCTAGGTCCCCGAGTACCCATATAAACTAAGAGGCATGGCTGGTAGATGACACACAACGATTTCGAGGTAGATCACCTTTACTTGTACTCCACCCAAAGGCAATACAAAACACAAGCATGTCGTACGGTTTTATCTCTTAGGAGAGTCCAAACCTAGGTAAAAACATGTGCCCTAGTTACCATCGTGTCAAGACACATAGCTCGGCCCCCCCTACCCAAGATCTGCCAAATTCAATGGGGATCAAGATCGGCGAGCAGATCGACACCGGCATGACCTTCGGGTCGAGTTACATCTCCATCTTCCGCAACGTCACCCTCTTTGTTGATTCGCCCGGTGCTACTTGTGAGCTGTGTTTGGATTTTTCTCGAAGAGGAAGCGTGAAGCAATATGGTAGCGGATAGTATTTCCCTTAGTAGAGAACCAATATTATCGAACTAATAGGAGAACCACGCAAACAACCATCGATAGTGCCTACACACACAAGAGCAAATACTTGCACCCAACATGGGCAAGAGGGTCGTCAATCCCCTTGTACTCGTTAATTGCAAGGATCAAATCTGATAGTAGTAGATAGACAAATTGCAAAGTAAAATAAAAGTAAATAAATTGCAGCAAGGTAGTTTTTGTTTTAGCAATATGATTAAAATAGACCTAGTGGTTTTCACTAAAGGCATCTCTCTTAGAAAAATAACATACGGTGGGTGGACAAATTACTGTTGGGCAATTGATAGAAAAAGCGCATAGTTTGACACTATTCATGGCATGATCATGTACATAGGCATTATGTCTGTGACAAGTAGAACGACTCTTGCCTGCATCTACTACTATTACTCCACTTTGAGAGCGCTTCTATGCTTGCCTCTCTACGTATTTAGTTCATGACAAACAGAGTAATGTGTGAAGTCTGATGACATAATGTAGACAAAATAACCAAGCAATATGATTGAAACCCCATCATTTTCCCATTGGTAGCAACAATACAAATACGTGCCTCGCTACCCCTTCTGTCGCTGGGTGAGGACACCGCAAGATTGAACCTACTACTATGCACCACTTCCACTGAAGATCTACGCATCAACTTAGCCAAAGAAAACTCATAGATCAAAAAGTATTACATAGCTATAACAATCACACAATAAAGTTGAGAAAAGACTCGATTACTTTTAATGAATAATCTGATCATAAACCCACAATTCATCGGATTCCAACAAAAGCATCGCAAAAGAAGATTACATCGAGTAGAACTCCGAGGAGAACACTGTATTGAAGATCAAAGAGAGAGAAAGAGAGAGAGAGTGCCATCTAGCTATTCACTATGGACACATAGGTCCTGTGGGAACTACTCACACATCATCGAAGGTGCAGTAAGGTTGATGTAGAAGCCCTCCATAATCGATTCCTCCTCCGGCTGAGTACAAAAAAGGCCTCCAGATGGGATCGTGTGTCGGTGGGAAATGACACCTATGGGGTCACTGGGATCCCTTCTATGGTTGGCGGGCGCGGGGTTGTGCAAAGAGCGGGTCTAGCGGTCAGCACGCAAATCGTTTACCCAGGTTCGGGCCGCGGAGAAGTGTAAAACCCTAGTCCTGCTTTGATGTATATTAGAGTGTTCTTGTGTTCTTGAACTAGCTGCGATGTCTCCCTAGTCCAAAAGATCCGAATCCCTCTCTAGTATGCCTCGGGCCTCCTTTTATAGACAAAAGGGGTCGCCACAGTGGCACACAGGAGGTGGAAAGGTGTATAATGGCTGAGTCTATCCTCTGGCATCCTCGGACAAACGCATTTAATGCTCTGCCAACGTGCCCCTCTTGCTTTATTGGGGACGGCAAAGAAGCTCGTCCCAGCTAATGCCGCCTCGCCTGGCTCCGACGCGCGTCCGAGCTGACGAGGTGTTGTAGCGCCACATTGGCTGGCTTCTGCGCTGGCGCGATGGTGGAGCTTTCATGAAGATCTGCATGCCACCACGCAGGTGCTTGTTGAGTTGGTGTGGAGGCCAAGCGCTGCCACGCATATGCCTGCCCAGCTGGTCGAGCTGGTAGCTGCATGGGAGCGGCGGTGGAATCTTGGCAGGTGTGGGCCTGGCTGCGGCCCCGCAGGTGTCTTCAGCAAGGGCCTTGCTGAGGGCCCGACAAGGGTCTTGCCGCGGTACCGTGGTCGTCCTCGGCAAGGATCTTGCCAGGGGTCTCGTGGACTTCCTTGGCAAGGATCTCGCTAAGGATCGTCCTCTGCTGGTTCTCGTCTGATCTTGTGTATTTATGATCTCTACAAAGATCTGCATGCCACCACGGAGGTGCCTCCCGAGCCTTGGTTCCAATGTGGTTGATGGCGTCGGAAACCCTTAGGCTAAGGGTGGCTGCCCCGGCAAGGATCTTGCCAGGGCTGCAGAAGCCACCCCGACAATGGTCTTGCCGAGGGAGTCCACCTCGCCCTCTTGCTCTCTTTGCGTCCCTAGTCTTGGCGTTGTTTTGGATGTCTTGCGCTCCGGCATCCCTCCTCTGCCCTGCTCAGTGTGGTCGTGGACGCGGCTCTGACTGCCCATGCACAAGTAAAGGGTGCAAAAGGAGAGCCCCTACTTTTGTACACCGACAGGAGCCCCCGGTGTCGGTGTCAAAACCGGCGAATCTCGGGTAGGGGGTCTCGAACTGTGTGTCTAAGGTGGATGGTAACAGGAGGCATGGGACACGATGTTTATCCAGGTTTGGGCCCTCTTGATGGAGGTAATACCCTACGTCCTGCTTGATTGTTCTTGATGATATGAGTATTACAAGAGTTGATCTACCACGAGATCAAAGAGGCTAAACCCTAGAAGCTAGGCTATGGTATGATTGTATGTTGTCCTACGGACTAAAACCCTCCGGTTTATATAGACGCCGGAGGGGGCTAGGGTTACAAAAGGTCGGTTACAAAGGAGGAGATATACATATCCGTATTTCCTAGCTTGCCTTCCACGCCAAGTAGAGTCCCATCCGGACACGGGACGAAGTCTTCAATCTTGTATCTTCATAGTCCAACAGTCCGGCCAAAGGATATAGTCCGGCCGTCCGGAGACCCCCTAATCTAGGACTCCCTCAGTAGCCTCTAAACCAGGCTTCAATGACGATGAGTCCAGCGCGCAGTGTTGTCTTCGGCATTGCAAGGCGGGTTCCACCTCCGAATACACCATGGAAGAGTTTGAATGCAAGGATGGTGTCCGACCCTCCAAAATAAGTTCCACATACCACCGTAGAGAGAATAATATTTCCACAAATCTAATCTGCTGACATGTTTTGACAGCATGACAACACACCATGGCCCGGTTATTATTCCAACCACTTTTCTCAACCAGCTCCGCACATATCGCGAGGTGGTTTTCTCGATATGTCTTGTCAAAAGAGATCGTGTTCCCCTTATCATGGGATTCTCATCAATACGGACGTGGGTAATCCAACTGCGCCATCAATTACGGCGCCTAGGGAATAAGCGGTTTTGCCAGGCAAGTGGGGAGACACATCGCCTCCTCCGCCCTTATAAAGGGACAAAGATTTACTTTTTTCACCCACGCCTTCTTCCTTCTCGCTTACCCATTCCCGCACACTCGAGCTCTAGTGCCCAAGCTCGCGTTCTTCTTCTCAAACCACTCCAATCATGTCCGGAGCAGGAGGCAAGTGGATGGTCTCCTCCGTCACGGAGGAGAACATCAAAAAGTTACGGGAAGCCGAATACTTGGCCGCGGATATCGCGCACCGGCTGCCAAATGCGGGGCAGATCGTCCCCACGCCCGAACCCCATGAGAGGGTAGTTTTTCTTACCCATTTCGTCCGCGGACTGGGATTTCCTCTCCACCCGTTTGTCCGCGGGCTCATGTTCTACTACGGGCTGGACTTTCATGATCTGGCCCCCAATTTCATCCTCAACATCTCGGCGTTTATCGTCGTCTGCGAGGCCTTCCTCCGCATCAGGCCCCACTTCGGCCTATGGCTGAAAACCTTCAATGTCAAACCGAAGGTGGTGGGTGGCCAGCAAGCAGAGTGCGGAGGCGCCATGGTGGGCAAGATGCCTAATGTCACCTGGCTCGAGGGCATCTACGTGGCTACCATAAAGGGGTGGTAATCGGGGTGGTTCTACATCACCGAGCCGCGCGACTCCAACTGGGTGGCGTCCCCCAAATTTCGATCCGGAATCCCCACGCGGTTCACCTCCTGGAAAAAGAAGGGCCTGTCCTGGGGTTCTTCGGTAGAGCTGACCGGACTCCAGAACTGCATCCAGAACATGACAAACAAGAAAATCAAGCTCGTTAACGTGGTTCAGGTTATGCTCTTCCGCCGGATCCTTCCGTGTCAACGACGGGCGTTTGTTTTGTGGGAGTTCGACTCGGCCAAGCACCAGACACTGCGGGAGCTCTACGACATGACGCACGAGGACGTCTGGAGGGTGTTGTTCAAGGGCGCCGAGATGCCTCCCTCCCTCACCGAGGACTGCGGACTCAGCGCAAAGCGCCGCGCCCATCCGGTAGGCTTTTATATCTCTCAAGGTATTTATTTGCCCTGGTTTAGTTATGTGCTGGATCTAAGCTTTCATGTCATTAACAGGACTGGATAGAGACAGCGGAGCATCTTGATTGCCCAGCCCCCCTGCCCTAAGATCTTGCAGACGCTCTTCTAACGAAGATGCTGACTCCGGCACCTTACGAGGTGCCAGAAAAGAAGGCTAAGAAGAAGGCCACAAGGACCCGAAAGGGTCTCCGGCGGAAGGTTATATCGGACTCATCGTCCGATGACTCCGACGCGCACTCCTCCCACGGAAACGAGGAGGAGGAGAAAAGTTCTCCCCCCCCAGCCGGGGGAGACAAGAAAAGGAAGGCCGACCCATCCTGGGAGGCCGAAGGGTCCAAGAAGGGAAAGACCCTCCCTCCGGACTGTGCCACGACGGCCGCCGACAGCGGCGATGAGTGGCTACCCAGGGACAAGCCCCTAGCGAAGTCGTAAGTGTCCGGACACCATAGTACTTCATGGTATGTTTTATTGTACTGCCTTTCCTCATGTTGAACATGATTATGCAGTCCGTCTCGAGCTCATCTCGACGTACCCTCTTCGAGCGGCTCTTTAGACTCATCGGATATGAACAGTGGTTCTCCTCCGGCCGCTTCCACCCCTCGCCCTACGGACAATGCCAAGGTGTTGTCCCGAAAGGCACCGAGCCAAGGGGAGGTGATCCTGGGGGCGCCTCACGGCGACCTCCCGGACCCTGGGTACCAAGGGAGCAAGGCTCCTACGGGCTTCGAGTTCGGGCCCTAGCCGGACACTACGCCGGAACCTTCGATGGTTCCGGACTCCGGTAGGCGGTCCCCCATTAAGGGGGGCCAACCATCCATGCTGGTGTCCTCTGTCCAACCAGAGGCACGGGACAACTTGCTGGAAGCGCTTCACATCGCTTCCATCGATGAAGAGCACTGCACTATTATGAGTGCGGTGGTCAAGAAGGTTCAGTCCGCCAAAAACGGATTGACCGAAGCTTGCGCCAGCCTCCTAACAGGCTTTGAGGTAAGTAATCAAAATATAAGAAAATATTACTGCATAGATAGTAGCCCCTGATTCTCTGTTCGACGTTCGCAAAGAAAAGCTGAATAGAGTATCGAATGATAACTCAGGAGTCTAATTAGAGTATTTCTATGTGTATGCGCAGGCTTCACTGCTGGCCGCTGCCGCACATACTGCAGAGGTCTCTACACTGAAGTAGGACCTGAAGCGGTCCGAGGACGAGATCGGCCTTACCAAGAGGCAGCTCGAAGAGAGCAAAGGTAAGATATACCTTTATCTATATAGTTAAAAAGAAGTTCGGGTGTAAAGTAATAGGATCATCATGAATTTGTCAGGGGCCACGACTGAGGTGGAGACCCTGAGGAAGGCGTTGTCCGAGACCAAAGATAAAGCAGCCAAAGAACGCATTGAACGGGAGAAGCAAGAAGCCCGTGTAGGCATGGTGCAGCAAGAGCTCGTGGCTCTTGCCAAAAAGCACGAGTCCTTGGAGCTTGACTCTAAGACGCGAGAGTCCGAGCTTGCGTAGGCGCTTGAAACCATCCGGAGCACCAAGGCCGAAGCCCACAAGGCCCTCTAGGAGATTGACGCGGTGAAGAAGATAGCAGAGGGTAAGGCATTCTTTATGAAAAGCAAGCAAGTGAAGGAGACTTTCTTTTTTCTTACCCGAGTTCGGAGCTCTCCAGGAGCGTTTGCAGATCTTCCCCGCAGTGTACTGGACACCGCGGAGTTTTACCAGGCTGAGGAGGGGAGCTCAACAGAGAAGTTGTTCTGGTCTCAGTATACTGGGACCGAACACCCCGTGCCCTTGAGCGACCAGCTGAAGCAGTTGGTCGAACTTCACAAGGCGGCCGAACAAGCCATGTGGGGCCTTATAGTCCGGATGTGGCCTGGCGAGCCCCTGTCCGGCAGCTACTTCGGTCTGGTGAGGCGGCTTGTGGAAGCCTGCCCACGACTTGAAGTCATCAAGCGGTCCGTCTGCATCGAAGGTGCGCGCATGGCTTTTGCCCGGGTGAAGGTGCACTGGGCGAAGCTGGACGCCGTGAAGCTTGTAACGCCCTCGATGCGGCTATATCTCCCATGTGTCGAAGCACGACTTAGAGGCATAACCGCATTGAAAGCAATGTCGCAAGTGAGGTAATCTTCACACAACCCATGTAATACATAAGGGAAAGAGATACATAGTTGGCTTACAATCACCACCTCACACAATACATGAATAAAGCATTACATCATCCAAATACAATGAAGGTCCGACTACGGAACCAAAATAAAAGAAGACTACCCCAAAAGCTACACAGATCCCCGATCGTCCCGACTGGGCTCCAATACTGATCAACTGGATCAAAACAACACAAAAGACAAGATCTTCATCGAGCTCCTCCAGAGCTTGATTGCGTCATCTGCACGGTTCAACGGCACCTGCAAGCTGGTTTTGGAAGTATCTATGAGTCACGGGGACTCAGCAATCTCGCACCCTCGCAATCAAGACTATTTAAGCTTATGGGTAAGGTAAAAGGTATGAGGTGGATCTGCAGCAAGCGACTAGCATATATGGTGGCTAACATACGCAAATGAGAGCGAGAAGAGAAGGCAAAGCACGGTCGAGGAACTATGATCAAGAAGTGATCCTAGAACAACCTACGTCAAGCATAACTCCAACACCGTGTTCACTTCCCGGACTCCACCGAGAAGAGACCATCGCGGTTACACACGCGGTTGATGTATTTTAATTAAGGTCAACTTCAGGTTTTCTACAACCGGACATTAACAAATTCCCATCTGCCCATAACCGCGGGCACGGCTTTCGAAAGTTCAAATCCCTGCAGGGGTGTCCCAACTTAGCCCATCACAAGCTCTCACGGTCAACGAAGGATATTCCTTCTAGCGGGAAGACCCGATCAGACTCGGAATCCCGGTTACAAGACATTTCGACAATGGTAAAACAAGACCAGCAACACCGCCCGAATGTGCCGACAAATCCCGATAGGAGCTGCACATATCTCGTTCTCAGGGCACACTCAGATGAGCTCTCCATACAACTAAAACCAAACCTCGAGTTTCCCTGAGGGGGCACTGCACAGGACTCTAGTTTGGACCAACACTCGGAGGAGCACTGCCCCGGGGGGGGGTTAAAATAATGATGACCATCAGGAGCGCGACTCCCAAGGGAAAAGAAAAGGCTAGGTGGCGAATGGTAAAACCAATGTTGGGCATTGCTGGAGGAGTTTTATTCAAGGCGAACTGTCAAGGGGTTCCCATTTTAACCCAACCGCGTAAGGAACACAAAATCCGGGAACATAACACCGATATGACGGAAACTAGGGCGGAAAGAGTGGAACAAAACACTAGGCATAAGGCCGAGCCTTCCACCCTTTACCAAGTATATAGATGCATTAATTAAATAAGATATATTGTGATATCCCAACAAGTAAACAATGTTCCAACAAGGAACAATCTCCATGTTCCAACAAGGAACAAACTTCAATCTTCACCTGCAGCTAACAACGCTATAAGAGTGGCTGAGCAAAGCGGTAACATATCCAAACAACGGTTTGCTAGGACAAGGTGAGTTAGAGACTTGGTTCAACAATATGGGAGACATGATACGCAAGTGGTAGGTATCGCAGCATAGGCATAGCAAAAGAGCGAGCATCTAGCAAGCAAAGATAGAAGTGATTTCGAGGGTATGGTCATCTTGCCTGAAATCCCGCAAGGAAGAAGAACGAGTACATGAAGAAGACAAACGGACATAGTCGAACGGGTCCTCACAAACGCGACGTTACCGGAACCAACCCGAAGAAGCAAACACCGGAAATAAGCACACAATATAGTAAACAACCAACGCATGAACATGGTATGATATGCGGGATGCGGTATGCGATGCATATGCAAGATTTGATAAGGAAAGATTGGGCCTGGCCTCAACTTGGGAATCCAAGAGTGCCACTGGAAAAGTGAGGTGATTTCGGTTGAAATCGATATAAAGATCACCGGAATCGGATGCACGGTTTGGAAATGGCAAACAAAACAAATATGGCACCGGTCTGCGATAAACAGCAAGTAGCCATCTAAATGCATCAAGATAACGATGCTACGGCACCCAAACATGGCAACAAAATACATGGTAGGGATCCACTCATGATGCTTGACAAAAGATGAACACTGAGCTATGGCGAATTCATCCATTAACAGGTTCAAACAAGCATGGCAAAAACGCAAACGATAACATGTTTCAGACTTAGTGAAACTAACACAAGTCTGGAATTTAACATCAGGTAGCACACTTTGGAGCATGAAAACTATATGCTACAGGAACTTAACATGGCAAAGCAACGCATGACATGAAGCTACTCCAAGCACTTAACACAAGTCCCTTAGTGACCCTGAGCCAAAAGGGATCAAAAAATACAATGGCAAGCATGTGAACATGTCAAAAACATAAACAGATTACAGACTCGGTGAAAAACTAGAGCATGCAAATCGGTTAACGAGTAGGTATGTTTACGAGCTCGATGCACTCACTACCGAGCATGGCATGACAACCTAAGCATCCACCCATCAAGAATACATGGCATAGGAACTAGACATGGCAAGAACAACAACATAGCATGCACGGATCAACAACAACATCCTCGGCAAAATCGCTAACAAGTAAACAATCTGCCAGGATTCACGAAATAGCAAAAGTAGAGCTCGATTGACTCTAGCTAGGGTTCTCCATAATTGCAAACAAAGACATGGATAGATAGAGCACCACAATGTTAACAAATCATCCTTACTGATCATCCTCAAAAGAGGCACAGATCAGTAGGAAACAACATGAACATATGGCATATTGATAAAAACAGATCAAAGACTTAGTGAAATTCTAAGTCCCTGAAATCAGCATTAACGAATGCACTACTTTGCAAGATTGTGCTAGTCACCACACATATCACAAAAATACATGGATAGCACCTCTGTAAAGATGGCAAAGCATATAACAAAACTCATGTAGAGCTCAGGGGCATATCATGCACACAATAATCATGGCAAAAATGACAAATAGCTATTTGGTGCAGCAGATCTGACAAATATCTCAAATAGCTCTCTTCCAACAGCATTTCGGGCATCAAGATGATCCCAAATGAAAATGATGCAATGAGATGAAATGATGTACTCTCTGAGGCAAACATTTTGATATGCTATACGGGCAAAACGGAGCTACGGATGCAAAGTTAGGACATGATGAACATGGGCATTTGAATCTCGAAATCGGGGACTTAAAAGAAATTATACCCTCCGAGAAGTGGATAGGGAGATGCGGGAGGAGGCGATCCGAGATGACAGGACGACGTTTGGTTGAGGGGTTGGGTGGATCTGATCCACTTCACGTGGATCTGGACGGGGCGGCGAGGCTGCGCGCTCCGGCGAGCTTGGACGCCGGCGAGGAGGAGATCCGGCGGCGGGGATGGCCAGGTCCGGCCGGCCGGTTCCGGATCCGGGCACGGCGGCGGCGGTTGGGCACGGGAAGGTGGACGCGAGGTCCGGCAGGGCGCCGGGCGGTGGTTGGCGGCGGGTGCTTGTGCCGGCGACGAGGGAATCCGGGTCACCGACGGGCGGCGACGTGCGGTGGCCAGCGCCGGCGAGGTGGCGTGCAGCGGCGATTCCCGGCGAAAGGTGGCGGCGCGCAGTCGAAGTGGCGCAGGCGGCGAACGGGCGACCGACTCGGCCGAGCGGGCCGAGAGGGCCTGACCCGGGCCACGGCGGGCCTGGCCACGTGGGAGGAGAGAGAGGGAGGTGGCGCACTGAGGTGGAGCGAGCTGGTTGGCTCGCGGCGGCAGCGGGAGTGACGAGCACGACGGCAGCGGAGCTAGGCACAAGAGACCCGCAGCGGTGGCGGCACAGATCCGGGTCCGGGCGGGCCCGCGGGGAGAGAGAGAGGCCATCGGGGTGAGGTGGCAGTGCGTGAGTGGATGAGAGGGGCGGCCGAGCTGACGTGGCAGCCTCTGGTTGGCCGAAGTGATGTGGAGGGTGCAGCGGACATGTTCGGCCGGCACGGGAGGAATTGTCCAGCGGCGCGCGGAGGAGGAGGTTAGGGTTTGGACTGCGCGAAAAATCAGGGAGAGCCACATATATATAGGTAGAGGGAGCTAGGAGATTCCAAATGAGGTGTGGTTTTCGGCCACGCGATCGTGATCGAACGACCGATATGATTGAGGGGGTTTAGGTGGGTTTTGGGCCAAAATGGAAGGGTGTTGGGCTGCAACACACACGAGGCCTCTTCGGTCCCTCGGTTAACCGTTGGAGTATTAAACGAAGTCCAAATGGCACGAAACTTGACACACAGTCTACCGGTAGTAAACCAAGGCCGCATGGCAAGTCTCGGTCCAAGCCGAAAACGTTTAACACCCACACACGAAAAGAGGTAGAAAGGGGCACAAGATGCATAGGAGCGCCGGATTGCAAAACGGACAACGGGGAAAATGCTCGGATGCATGAGACGAACATGTATGCAAAAGAAATGCACATGATGACATGATATGCAATGCATGACACGGAAGCAATGACAAGGCAACAACAGCGAATAACTGGAGGACACCTGGCACATCGGTCTCGGGGCGTCACAACACTCCACCACTATGAGAGGATCTCGTCCCGAGATCTAGAATGGCACCGGAGGAACAACGGAAGAGAAAAGAGGAGAGGTAAAGCTAAGTTGCTTCTTTGACAAAACGAGTGAAACCAAAGAACCTTGAGAGGTTGAACAAATGAAAGAAAGAAAGCAACAGAGATGAACAAAGTTGAAAGCACTCCGTAAAGAAAGAGGAATAAGAAAGAACCGATTCGGGTAGCATTTCGGTTGAAAGGAGATGAATGACTTGATAAAATGAAAGAGCTTGAGCAAAGGGGCACAACACTCCGGTTAAAAGGATAAGCATGACAAGGACAAGGTCCTGATAAGAACAAAAAGAAGGGTTGAAGATAGCAACATCACAATGCCTCCGGAACAAAAGTAAGAATGGAATGGAGTGAATGAAGGGAAACACGATCTTGAGGGAGCACGCTTACACCAAAAGCTAGAATGGAATTGTTGGAAAACCAACAACGAAAAGGATAAACTTGATATGGTCTTATGGAATACATCTCAAATTATGAGGTGACAACCTGCCACTCACGGGAAGAAGAATTGGATTGATATGAACAAGGAGACAAGAAACTTATCTCACCGGGAGGATAATGAAGAACCTGTGTCATTTATAAGCACCATAATTAGCAACAATCCTTAGGGAAAGTTTTAGGTGAAATATAACCCAAGATAACTCCAATGAAGAGATTGATGGATTTACAATACCCCATTCTTAACAACCTGTGAATCATGAAACATGAACTCAAATATCAAGAATGATGTAAAACCACCTCCAATGATACGGTAGAAAGAAATGCACTCCGGATTGCAAGATGAAGAATGCTTGAGCTCCTTAGAAAAGAAACTTGATGAAACACTTTGAGAAGAAATTGAATCCTTGATGAACCACCATGTAGAGCCTCCATGAAGAACTCCGGTAAAAGAATGATCAAACAAAAAGAAAGAGAAGTTGAAAACACAAGGTGAATCCTTGCAATGATTTAGATGGATCTCCGTAGTGATATAATTGCGAGAGCTTGGAACTCCGGGAAAAAGAAAGAAAAACAACTAAAAAAAGAATTTATTCATCATGAACAACTCTGAAAAAGAAAAGATGAAGCATCTCGAACCGAGAATGTGATATGATGAACCACAGCAAGAATTGAATTTACTCGATGAAACAAGAATAATAATTATGTTATGCGTATCCTTCACCAATTTAAATTGATGACAATCCACGGATTTGGCATACTACTTATTCTCGTAGCAAGGATGAAGATAGATATAGCTCAACTTGAGAAGGTCTTCAACGATCCACCGGTAGAATTTGGAAAGCACAAATGCATTGATATGATAAACGAAGGAAGAAGAATCTTGGAAGAACCACTGTAAGAATTGAAAAAGAACGAATAGAACATGAAGAAACACCGGGAAGGATTAGGAAATACACGAAGATGCTTGAGATAATTTAGATCCATGAGAAACGAAGAGATCATGAACTGACTAGAGGATATTTGAACGATGCACCGGTAAGATTTAGAGAAAGAGAGCTGAAATCCGAGAATGAATAATCCTGAATTGATGGACTCCGGATAACCAAACTGAGAAGACTCCTGAATAGCTCCGGATGGGTGAAAAGAATTCCTACAATCGAAAATAAATATGAGAGGATGGGAACAAGCTAGAATCACAAATCTTGAAGAGAAATGGAGCAAGGTATGAAGGAAAACTCTTCTTCGGTCTTCAAAAGTTGAGAATGACGACGAGAAACACCGTCATGAATTATTTGGACACTCTGGAATGAAGAATGGAAAGGTTGAACCAATGATGAAAAGAATTTGAAAGATCTTGGAGAAAAACGTAAGACTGGTGACAATCATTCTTACGTCAAACTTCGAAAATAAAATTTGAGGATAGCTCCGGGAAAATAAGAAGAGTCGGGTAAGATCCTAGAAAAAGACCTGTGGGTTAGGGCCCACTGAAAGAAACACCGTTGAAAAGGTCGCTTGGAAGATAGATTGCACTGGTTGAATTAAAAGGCTTGAATGATATAACATCCTGGAAATAGCTTGAATGAAAGAAGAATGGAAACACGAATCTTCGAGATATCTTCAGCACTCCGGAACAAATGAATAACGAAAAGTTAATGATTTAGAGGTGCACCGGCAAGAGAAGGTATTAGAAACGATAAAAAGAATATAATCGACAAATCTTGACTTGAATCCACCGGAGATGAAAAGAATAAAGAATGGTGAACTTGTGGAGCATCTTCATGAGAATCACCGGATAAGAACATTGACGGAGAAGAATGGAAAGGCTTCACAACAATAAAAGGATACTTGAATAAGAAATCTGGGTCCTTGAAGAAAAACAAAAGGAGGGAGGGTGGGAAAACCAAAGACAATTTGGAATGGAAGAAATGAACACCGTTGAGAAACTTAGAATTGATCTTGCGAATGTTGAAGTGATCGGATCCGCTTGAAGAGAAGCACACCGGTTGAACAAGATTGGCATAACAATCTCGATTATCAAGGATGATTAGTATTCACAACGGAGTATAAGAACACCATTTAGGAAAGGTATGGAATCCACATTCGACTTCGAAGCAACTCGAATACCACAAATTGAAACAAAACAAAGGATTGGCTTGCAGAATAAGCCGGAACAAATATATGATAGAGATTTCGTCCGAAGTTTTCGTGGTGGGGCCTACACGGGCTCGATCGTACAACACCATCATGTACAAGGCAGTGCACGACATACGAAGCGTCCCCGAGTCGGCATAGCCAAGGACTCTTTAAGACACAACAAGACCACTGTAAAACCAACCGTGAATAGGCGGACCACTAGACGTCGAACCCCAATTTCATATCATACATCTGTCGGAAAGATATGCTAGGAGCTACTTGAATACCCACTTATAAACTCCCGAAATTTTCCGGTTATGCAATCAGGTGTTGGGGATACAGGGGAAGCATAATATCTCACCCAAAACTAAGAAATCCTACATCCAGCTGTATCCATCCTTCAACACATAACCAAGAAATCTTCGGAAATCGTCTACCTCAACCTTCGAAAAGCATCCGTTATACGAGTTATGGCAATACTCCCGAACTCCCGCCCTAGTATTGGGTAGCGTCGAGGTTATCTCACCAACAACTGCATACAAGAGATTTTCGATGTCGGCGAAACTAAACTCAGGTATTCCCGAACTGTAACGATAAAATTGTGACGACAACACCTCAGAGCTCAACTCCCAGGGATACTGCCACAACCCCTAAATGACAGGAGGCACCAAGAACAATGTTCTCGCCACAAATCAATCGGAACGATTCCAAGATGCCCGCGTGATCCTAAATTTTTTTTAGTGAAATTTGAGAAGAGAAGAGTCAAAACTCTATGTCAGGATGCCTTACCAGAGCTATGAAGGGACGTTGGAGTAAAAATAATTCCTAAACTCTCCGATATATAATTCCTAAATGACTCAAAGCATTTTTCTAGACTCAACTCGTCAGCTAATTCGATCAAGTAGTGGGGGCTCCTAAGGTCGGGGAAGGCTCTGATTACCAACTTGTAACGCCCTCGATGCGGCTATATCTCCCACGTGTCGAAGCACGACTTAGAGGCATAACCGCATTGAAAGCAATGTCGCAAGTGAGGTAATCTTCACACAACCCATGTAATACATAAGGGAAAGAGATACATAGTTGGCTTACAATTGCCACTTCACACAATACATGAATAAAGCATTACATCATCCAAATACAATCAAGGTCCGACTACGGAACCAAAATAAAAGAAGACTACCCCAAAAGCTACACAGATGCCCGATCGTCCCGACTGGGCTCCACTACTGATCAACTGGATCAAAACAACACAAAGGACAAGATCTTCATCAAGCTCCTCCTGAGCTTGATTGCATCATCTGCACGGTTCAACGGCACCTGCAAGCTGGTTTTGGAAGTATCTATGAGTCACGGGGACTCAGCAATCTCGCACCCTCGCGATCAAGACTATTTAAGCTTATGGGTAAGGTAAAAGGTATGAGGTGGAGCTGCAGCAAGCGACTAGCATATATGGTGGCTAACATATGCAAATGAGAGCGAGAAGAGAAGGCAAAGCATGGTCGAGGAACTATGATGAAGAAGTGATCCTAGAACAACCTACGTCAAGCATAACTCCAACACCGTGTTCACTTCCCGGACTCCGCCGAGAAGAGACCATCACGGTTACACACGCGGTTGATGTATTTTAATTAAGGTCAACTTCAGGTTTTCTACAACCGGACATTAACAAATTCCCATCTGCCCATAACCGCGGGCACGACTTTCGAATGTTCAAATCCCTGCAGGGGTGTCCCCACTTAGCCCATCACAAGATCTCACGGTCAAAGAAGGATATTCCTTCTAGCGGGAAGACCCGATCAGACTCGGAATCCTGGTTACAAGACATTTCGACAATGGTAAAACAAGACCAGCAACACCGCCCGAATGTGCCGACAAATCCTGATAGGAGCTGCACATATCTCGTTCTCAGGGCACACTCAGATGAGCTCTCCATACAACTAAAACCAAACCTCGAGTTTCCCCGAGGGGGCGCTGCACAGGACTCTAGTTTGGACCAACACTCGGAGGAGCACTGGCCTGGGGGGGGGGTTAAAATAATGATGACCCTCAGGAGTGCGACTTCCAAGGGATAATAAAAGGCTAGGTGGCGAATGGTAAAACCAATGTTGGGCATTGCTGGAGGAGTTTTATTCAAGGCGAACTGTCAAGGGGTTCCCATTATAACCCAACCGCGTAAGGAACGCAAAATCCGGGAACATAACACCGATATGACGGAAACTAGGGCGGCAAGAGTGGAACAAAACACCAGGCATAAGGCCGAGCCTTCCACCCTTTACCAAGTATATAGATGCATTAATTAAATAAAATATATTGTGATACCCCAACAAGTAAACAATGTTCCAACAAGGAACAATCTCCATGTTCCAACAAGGAACAAACTTCAATCTTCACCTGCAGCTAACAACGCTATAAGAAGGGCTAAGCAAAGCGGTAACATAGCCAAACAACGATTTGCTAGGACAAGGTGAGTTAGAGACTTGGTTCAACAATATGGGAGGCATGATAAGCAAGTGGTAGGTATCGCATCATAGGCATAGCAAAAGAGCGAGCATATAGCAAGCAAAGATAGAAGCGATTTCGAGGGTATGGTCATCTTGCCTAAAATCCCGCAAGGAAGAAGTACGAGTGCATGAAGAAGACAAACGGACGTAGTAGAACGGTTCCTCACAAACGTGACATTACCAGAACCAACCCTAAGAAGCAAACACCGGAAAGAAGCACACAACATAGTAAACAACCAACACATGAACATGGTATGATATGCGGGATGCGGTATGCGATGCATATGCAAGATTTGACAAGGAAAGATTGGGCCTGGCCTCAACTTGGGAATCCAAGAGTGCCACTGGAAAAGTGAGGTGATTTCGGTTGAAATCGATATAAAGATCACCGGAATCGGATGCACGGTTTGGAAATTGCAAGCAAAACAAATATGGCACCGGTCTGCGATAAACAGCAAGTAACCATCTAAATGCATCAAGATAACGATGCTATTGCACCCAAACATGGCAACAAAATACATGGCAGGGATCCACTCATGATGCTTGACAAAAGATGAACACTGAGCTACGGCGAATTCATCAATTAACAGGTTCAAACAGGCATGGCAAAAACGCAAATGATAACAGGTTTTAGACTTAGTGAAATTAACACAAGTCTGGAATTTAACATCAGGTAGCACACTTTGGAGCATGAAAACTTATGCTACAGGAACTTAACATGGCAAAGCAACGCATGACATGAAGCTACTCCAAGCACTTAACACAAGTCCCTTAGTGACCCTGAGCCAAAAGGGATCAAAAAATACAATGGCAAGCATGTGAACATGTCAAAAACATAAACAGATTACAGACTCGGTGAAAAACTAGAGCATGCAAATCGGTTAACGAGTAGGTATGTTTACGAGCTCGATGCACTCACTACCGAGCATGGCATGACAACCTAAGCATCCACCCATCAAGAATACATGGCATAGGAACTAGACATGGCAAGAACAACAACATAGCATGCACGGATCAACAACAATATCCTCGGCAAAATCGCTAACAAGTAAACAATCTGCCAGGATTCACGAAATAGCAAAAGTAGAGCTCGATTGACTCTAGCTAGGGTTCTCCATAATTGCAAACAAAGACATGGATAGATAGAGCACCACAATGATAACAAATCATCCTTACTGATCATCCTCAAAAGAGGCACAGATCACTAGGAAACAACATGAACATGTGG
This sequence comes from Triticum dicoccoides, assembly GCF_002162155.2. Taxonomy (NCBI): domain Eukaryota; kingdom Viridiplantae; phylum Streptophyta; class Magnoliopsida; order Poales; family Poaceae; genus Triticum; species Triticum dicoccoides. The sequence goes on from NC_041384.1 coordinate 74,635,451, forward strand.
CATATTGATAAAAACAGATCAAGGACTTAGTGAAATTCGAAGTCCCTGAAATCAGCATTAATGAATGCACTACTTTGCAAGCTTGTGCTAGTCACCACACATATCACAAAAATGCATGGATAACACCTATGTAAAGATGGCAAAGCATATAACAAAACTCATGTAGAGATCATGGGCATATCATGCACACAATAATCATGGCAAAAATGACAAATAGCTATTTGGTGCAGCAGATCTGACAAATATCTCAAATAGCTCTCTTCCAACAGCATTTCGGGCATCAAGATGAGCTCAAATGAAAATGATGCAATGAGATTAAATGATGTACTCTCTGAGACGAACATTTTGATATGCTATACGCGCAAAACGGAGCTACGGATGCAAAGTTATGACATGATGAACATGGGCATTTGAATCTGGAAATCGGGGACTTAGAAGAAATTATACCCTCCGAGAAGTGGATGGGGAGATGCGGGACGAGGCGATCCGAGACGACAGGACGACGTTTGGTTGAGGGGCTGGGTGGATCTGATCCACTTCGCGTGGATCCGGACGGGGCGGCGAGGCTGCGCGCTCCGGCGAGCTTGGACGCCGGCGAGGTGGAGATCCGGCGGCGGGGATGGCCAGGTCCGGCCGGCCGGCGCCGGATCCGGGCACGGAGGCGGCGGTTGGGCACGGGAAGGTGGAGGCGAGGTCCGGCAGGGCGCCGAGCGGTGGTGGGCGGCGGGTGCTTGCGCCGGCGACGAGGGGATCCGGGTCACCGACGGGCGGCGGCGTGCGGTGGCCAGCGCCGGCAAGGTGGTGTGCGGCGTCGATTCCCGGCGAAAGGCGGCGGCGCGTAGTCGTAGCGACGCAGGCGGCGAACGGGCGACCGACTCGGCCAAGCGTGCCGGGAGGGCCCGACCCGGGCCACGGCGGGCCTGACCGCGCGGGAGGAAAGAGAGGGAGGTGGCGCGAGCTGGTTGGCTCGCGGTGGCGGCGGGAGTGACGAGCACGACGGCGGCGGAGCTAGGCACGGGAGACCCGCAGCGGTGGCGGCGCAGATCCGGGTCTGGGCGGGCCCGCGATGGGCTCGGCGGTCGCGGGGAGAGAGCGAGGCCGGTGGGGTGAGGTGGCAGCACGTGAGTGGACGAGAGGGGCGGCCGAGCTGACATGGCAGCCTCTGGTTGGCCGAAGTGATGTGGAGGGCGCAGCGGACATGTCCGGCCGGCAAGGGAGGAATTGTCCGGCGGCGCGCGGAGGAGGAGGTTAGGGTTTGGACTGCGCGAAAAATCGGGGAGAGCCACATATATATAGGTAGAGGGAGCTAGGAGATTCCAAATGAGGTGCGGTTTTCGGCCACGCGATCATGATCGAACGACCGATATGATGGAGGGGGTTTAGGTGGTTTTGGGCCAAAATGGAAGGGTGTTGGGCTGCAACACACACGAGGCCTCTTTGGTCCCTCGGTTAACCGTTGGAGTATTAAACGAAGTCCAAATGGCACGAAACTTGACAGGCGGTCTACCGGTAGTAAACCAAGGCCGCATGGCAAGTCTCGGTCCAATCCGAAAACGTTTAACACCCACACACGAAAAAGGTAGAAAGGGGCACCGGATGACCTAGGAGCGCCGGATTGCAAAACGGACAACAGGGAAAATGCTCGGATGCATGAGACGAACATGTATGCAAAAGAAATGCACATGATGACATGATATGCAATGCATGACATGGAAGCAATGACAAGGCAACAACAGCGAATAACTGGAGGACACCTGGCACATCGGTCTCGGGGTGTCCCAAAGCTGGTGAAGGAGGGGCCGCCGGAGGGCAAGGAGCATCGCTGCCCTGAGAATTACTATGAGAGCGTCCTGAAGGGTTCCCGCTTAGTGGCACATGAGTGTGCCAAGGATGTAATTTTTGAATGAACATGCCCATGTGATCCTGTAATATGAAACGAGTTCTTTTGCGCCATGCGACGCTTTCCTAATTTAAAATATTACCTTCTATGCGGTCCTTTATAAAATCTGAGAGTTGGCCAGTCGTCGGCTTCTACCCCCATGCAACTAGTACTGGGGTGTTCGGGGTAAATCTGAACACTCTTTACCCCAATTTTGGGTCCTTCAAGGGAGGTGTTCAGCGCAACGAACCAGGCAATCAAACTATAATGCTTTATCACTCTCAGTTAGCCATAGAAGTCTATGATTTTAAATTTTTGGCGAAGCCCCTGGTATTCGGAGGGCCTAATTTGGGGCGCTATACACGCCTAAGCCGGACAAGGCCGACTCATCGCCCGAAGCGGAAAAAGTATTTAAGGACTTGAGACCTCTCGAACAGCGACCAGTCTCTCGCCTTATCATGACAGCCAGTTTTTGGCTTTCTCTACTGAGGTGCTCATCCGGAAGAATCGGGACACAATCGCAGTAGTTCTCCGACCGCTACCTTAGCAGATATAGCGGAACGTAAGGTACCAAAGCATGGGAGTCGGGCAACCCAACATTTGACCAAAGACATGATTCGGAGCTGATGCATATAATGCTATAAGTTCGGGGTGCCGCACTGTCGAAAGTGTTCGGACTTCTTGCACCGTATTATGGGGTAAACGAGAGCCCCTGGCGTACTGACCGTACCCAAACGTGCGGGTGTGGATTGTCGTAAATGGACATATAAGAGAAAGAGAAAAACTTAAATAATGCAATGACAGATTAATGATATGCATTGTTATTTGAATAATACATCGAAGCGTACTGGTACAAGTAGTGCAATAAGCATAAAGTAGGACAATTCGAAATGTCCTATCCCAGGGCAAGCTATGCATAAATAGTGAAAAGTGGGTATATCAAGTATTACTAGAGACCACCTGGCGGTTCCCGTGTTCATCTTAGCTTCTTGCCACCTTGGTTGTTGCTTCCGGAATGTGTCCGGCAATTGTACTGCCGGAAAGGGCTTCCGAAGAGTTAGGCCCTGAAAGAGAAAAGGAATGTTGAAGGTATACAACCCCTAGTGTGGTTAAGCCACAATGCGGGGCGTGTCCTGAGTGTGCCCCCGCCTATGTCCATGGTATTTTCAATGCGTAGTTATGTACGCACGGCACGGATTTCATCGCTTCACCGTGACTGGGACGGGGGCCGGATTTCTAGGCGAGCTCTGATCATGCCAGGCGATCCTGTTGCAGCTTGTTCCAGACTCGCTTGAAGGTGTCCGGAGGCTGTGATGCCGAATGAGTGGTCTGCCTAAACAGGTTGTTTTGTGCCTCTGCTGCAAGGGCCACAATGTGCTCTTCTGTATGGAGCGAGTGTTCTGTGTTTCCATTTACTGTTATGACCCCATGAGGTCCTGACATCTTGAGCTTGAGGTGTGCGTAATGCGGCACTGCATTGAATTTTGCAAATGTTGTCCGTCTGAGCAGTGCATGATAGCCACTGCGAAACGAGACGATGTCGAAGATTAACTCTTCGCTTCGGAAATTATCCGGTGATCCGAAGACATCTTCCAGTGTGATTGAGCCTGTGCAATGGGCCTCTACACTTGGGATGACGCCTTTAAAGGTGGTTTTGCCAGGTCTGATCCTCGAGGGATCGATACCCATTTTTCGCACTATATCCTAATAAAGCAGTTTAGGCTGCTACCGCCGTCCATAAGGACTCGAATGAGGTGAAATCCGTCAATGATGGGGTCTAGGACCAGTGCGGCGGATCCGCCATGACGGATGCTAGTGGGGTGGTCCCTGCGATCGAAGGTGATCGGACAAGCAGACCATGGGTTGAACTTTGGGGTGACGGGCTCCATCACATAGACGTCCCTTAATGCATGCTTCCGTTCCCTCTTGGGAATGTGGGTTGTGTATATCATGTTCACCGTCTTCACTTGAGGGGGAAACCCCTTCTGTCCTCCTGTGTTCGGCAGCCGGGGCTCCTCCTCGTCATTGCTATGCAACTCCTTATCCTTGTTCTCGGCATTTAACTTGCCGGCCTGCTTGAACACCCAGCATTCTCTGTTGGTGTGATTGGCTGTCTTGTCGGGGGTGCTGTGGATTTGACACAAGCGATCCAGTATGCGATCCAGACTGGACGGAGCCGGGGTATTTCTTTTAAATGGCTTTTTCCATTGACCGGATCTAGAGCCTCTGAATCCGGCATTAACTATCGTATCTTCGATGTTATCGCCGTTATTGCGGTGCTTTGGTCTATTACGACGCTGCCTACCGTTAATATCTTTGGTATTCGAGGTATCCGGATTCCTCGATTTGTTGTTGCTGCGACCCAGCCAGCTGTCCTCGCCCGTGCAAAAGCGGGTCATGAGTGTCGTGAGGGCTGCCATAGATTTCGGCTTCTCCTGGCCGAGGTGGCGGGCGAGCCACTCGTCGCGGATGTTATGCTTGAATGCCGCTAGGGCCTCTGCATCCGGACAGTCTACAATTTGATTTTTCTTAGTCAGGAACCATGTCCAGAATTGTTTGGCCGATTCCCCTGGCTGCTGGGTTATGTGGCTCAAGTCATCAGCATCCGGTGGCCGCACATAAGTGCCCTGGAAGTTGTCAAGAAATGCATCTTCTAGATCCTCCCAACTTCCAACGGAATCTGCTGGCAAGCTATTCAGCCAATGCCGAGCCGGTCCTTTGAGTTTTAGTGGGAGGTACTTGATGGCATGTAGATCATCACCGAGAGCCATGTGGATGTGAAGGAGGAAATCCTCAATCCATACAACGGGATCTGTTGTGCCATCGTATGATTCGATATTTACGGGTTTGAAACCCTCCGGGAATTTATGATTCATAACTTCATCAGTGAAGCATAGGGGGTGTGTGGCACCTCTGTGCCGGGCTATATCCCGACGTAGTTCATATGAGTCTTGTCTGCTGTATTCGGCCCGGCTGGATTTGCCCTTGGTGTATCCGACGCGATGATCATCATCCCGTGTAGGCGCACTTGCCCGTGTCCCATATATTGACATTGCGTTTTTTCCTTACTGTCCAAGATGTCTCACAGGTCCTTTGTGTTGCCCCGGGCCTTAGTATTTTTGACTGAGTGGTGATGGGGTGCGGTCTGAACTTTAGGCTGAAACGCCTCTCTGGCTCGGCCGCGTAGTGGCCGGTCAGCAGCATTGTACACTGGTGAATGAGGTTTCAATGATTCCTCCTCGAGGTGAGGTAGCAACCTGCGTTTTGGGTAACTTTTGGACGGGCGCTCAAGTTCATGCTCCTTGGCTGCAAGGACTTTGGTCCACCTGTCTGCTAGCAAGTCTTGATCAGCTTGACGCTGTTGCTGTTTCTTCTTTAGGCTATTTGTTGTGGCCATAAGCCGGCCCTTGATGTGCTCTTGCATGACGGGGTCCTCAGGCACGATAAACTCGTCGTCGTCGAGGCTCGCCTCGTCTTCGGAGAGAGGCACGTAATTGTCCTCCTCCGGTTCTCCACCTTCTGCCTGCTCTAGAGGGCTAGCTTGTTCGTCCTCTAGCTCTACACCATGCTGGAGGGGATTGTTGTTGTCTTTGGCGCTATCCGGAGTGTTATTATCTCATGTGCCGGTATCACTGCTCTTGCTGTGATGGGACTTAGAGTGGCGCCGCTGACGTCGATGCTTGGGTTGCTTCTTGGAGGGGTCATCCTCTGCTATCTCGTCCCCATTGCCTTCTTTGGGGGTGTCCACCATGTATATATCATATGATGAGGTGGCGGTCCAGCGCCCAGAGGGGCGGTGGTTCCTATTTGTCTCCGGCTTCATCATCCATACCGTCGAAATCTTCGGAGTCAAAGTCGAGCATGTCGGTTAAGTCGTCGACAGTGGCTACTAAGTGGGTGGTGGGTGGGCAGCGAATTTCTTCGCCGTCCGCATCCCATTCTAGCTGGACATAGTTCGACCAAGGTTCTCCTGAGGGGGAGAGAGACCTTAATGAATTTAGCACATCTCTGAAAGGTGAGTGCTGAAAGATATCCGCGGAGGTGAACTCCATGATTGGCGCCCAGTCGGACTCGACGGGAACGGACGTGAGCGGCTCAGAGTCCGTGGCCGGAGATGAATCCAGTAGTTCGGCGACAGGGCTCTCGTAAGGGGTGAAGTCAGTATCCGGTTCTATCGCCACTGAGAGTGCGGCCTCCATGGCGGGGTCCATCCCTCCGCTCTCGGATGGTGCGACTTGCTCCGAATTGATGGATGGAGTAGTTGCAGATGCGATCTCCCGAACATTGTCCGACGGCAGAGTTACATCATGCTCGTCACGAATGTGCGGCACATCCGACATGGGTTCGAATCCATCGAAGATCAAGTCTCCGCGGATGTCGGCCGTGTAGTTCAAGTTTTCAAATCTGACCTGGTGGCCAGGGGCGTAGCTCTCGATCTGCTCCAGATGGCGAAGCAAATTGGCCCACAGTGCAAAGCCGCCGAATATGAAGATATGTCTGGGGAGGAAAGCCTCACCCTGGACCGAATCACTAGCGATGATCGAAGGGGCCATCAAGCCTTATGGTGACGATACGGTGGAACTCTCAATGAAAGCACCAATGTCGGTGTCAAAACCGGCGGATCTCGGGCAGGGGGTCCCGAACTGTGTGTCTAAGGCGGATGGTAACAGGAGGCATGGGACATGATGTTTACCCAGGTTCAGGCCCTCTTGATGGAGGTAATACCCTATGTCCTGCTTGATTGTTCTTGATGATATGAGTATTACAAGAGTTGATCTACCACGAGATCAAAGAGGCTAAACCCTAGAAGCTAGGCTATGGTATGATTGTATGTTGTCCTACGGACTAAAACCCTCCGGTTTATATAGACACCGGAGGGGGCTAGGGTTACACAAGGTCGGTTACAAAGGAGGAGATATACATATCCGTATTGCCTAGCTTGCCTTCCACGCCAAGTAGAGTCCCATCCGGACACGGGACGAAGTCTTCAATCTTGTATCTTCATAGTCCAACAGTCCGGCCAAAGGATATATTCCGGCTGTCCTGAGAACCCCTAATCCAGGACCCCCTCACCCGGGCCTGGGCCACACATAAGCGCGACATGTTGTTGGGCTAGGCCCAGAACGGTGCGCGGGCAGGTGGGGCGGATTTTTACTGCAGTAATGTTTACGTCCGCCGCGCTTCCCCACGACCCGCGTTGAACGTGCGACGTGGGGGGGGGTCATGCTTGACGTGGGGGTCATGCATGGGGCGGTTTCCGCATGCATGCATCACATCATGGTGGATGGTAAAGAGGCGGCCCGCGCCTTCCCCGTAAAAAGGAATAACCGCGGGTGCGCTGCTCATTTACCCTTTGTGCCTTCTCCAATCTCGGAACCGCCGTCCCCTCCTTCTTCCTCCTCAAGCTCGTGCTCTTGCTCGCCACCGCCGCGTTTTCGCTGCCCTTCCTCCTTGACCCCTCGCAGCCGCCATGGCACCGAAAACCAGCAAAGGCAAAGTAGTGGCGAAGGACGCCGGGGGGACGGAGCCGCCGGAGAGCGAGTCGGCAGCGTGGCGGACGTAGCTCGCCTACTTTCCCTTGACGGTCGCGCGGTCCACCTCCAGGACAACTTCAGGCCCCTGTGGGGGTGCTAGACGGGGGGAGAGACGACGGGGCACCCGGCCACGCGCGTCATCCCCGCTGATTGCGCCAAGGCCACCCCGAATCGGTACCCATTCTTCGTCGACTACTTTTCCTACGGCCTCTACCCCCTTTCTTCGATTTCTTCAACGATGTCATGCACACCTATGGCTTCCACCTTCTGGATTTCACTCCAAATGCCATGGGGTGCATGGCCCTTTTTGCCCATGTATGCGAAGGCTTCGCCAGAGTGCATCCCAACACGGCGCTTTTCTGCCACCTATCCTCGGATCCAGAGGGGAGGAGCCATTTCCGGTTGTATTGCCTGGATCCCAAGGACCCTGGAGAAGGGGACATGTCCAGAGGGCACCCAGAGGAGAGGTGGGAGGAGTGGCGGAGCCGGTGGTGCTGCATCGAGGAGGAGGATCCACAGGAATTTTGCCAGGTTCGCCAGGCGCCGCCGGTTCGCGGAGACGACTGGGGCGATCTCGACGCGCAGGATGGGAAGCTCACAGTCGCCATCATGAGAATCCATCGCCTCGCCGTTGCCGGGCTCACCCTGGAGATGATCGGGGCTGATTTCATCCGCCGCTGCATCGCCCCACTGCACAACAAGGGGGGGCCAGCCTGGCTCTTTAGTAATGCGGCTCTACTCCGGCCTGAACCACAACTTCACGGTGATGGGGCACGTCCACTTCTGCCAGCGGCTCTTTCAGCTCGACGTGAACCGCGACGGCAGGGCCAAGAGGACCAACAAGTTCACGAAGGCCGGCAAGGTCGCCAAGGGGCCCCTGTTCGGGTTTCCAGCGGGGGTGTTCCCGCTGAGGAACAACTCCCGCCAGACCGACATCATCGCCATGATGCCGGACTGTAATGCGCACGGCCTTGACCGGAATTGGGTCGAGCTGGAGGCGGACCAGGTGCAGGACTTCTTCGACACCCTATTGGAGAAATACATCCGCGAAGAGCCACTGTTCATCGAGGACACCACCTAGGCAGAGCTGGACTATATCGCCGCCAGGGCGGCGGAGGCGGCACTCGCCAAGGAGGCCGGCAGCGCTGGCGGCATGGAGGACGAGGCAGCGGCGGCCGCGAAGGAGAAGGAGCTCGCCCAGTGGGCGGAATCTGCTGGGGTGGCTAGCAACACCAGCACCGAGGCCCCTCTCATCAAAGATGAGGTCGATGAGTCGTCCGGGGAGGTGGCCGAGGCTGTCAAGCCCCCAGCCACAGGGAGAGGGCGTGTCCTGCGATGGGCCATCTCTGGTGAGCCGGTCCGGCATGGCAGGGCCACACAATCGCAACAACCTCAGGAGGCGTCCATGCGCCAGACGAGGGCCGCAGCGGCGGGGAAGGCGGTGAAGGCTATGGTGGCGAAGAAGAAAGCGACGGCCTCTTCTTCGTCCAAGCGTCCTCGGACTCCACCCACTTCCCCTCCCCCTGTAGGCGACGACATGGAGGTCATGTTCGACCTCGGGTCCCTTAGCCCAAGGAGGAAGAGGAAGGCAGCGGAAGAGGAGGCAGAGAGTGAGTAAGTATCTGGTCTTTTGTCGTCTCCGTCCTCTCGGACCGTGCCACTTTTCTCGACTTGTCTTCTTCTTTGCAGGGATATGGAGAGCTGGCCCAGAGGGTGGCGAAGAGGGCCAGGGCCTCGACGGGCAGCCAGCCCCCGGTGGGCACCTCGAGTACGCCGCTGGTGGTGGAGAGTAGCCCGGAGAGCAGCACCCGGCGTACGTTCATCACTCGCTCCCCATCGACGTGTGCTGGGGCATGATTTCTTGGTGCTGAAATTCCCGTCCAGATTTGACAGGGCTCCGATATATCGTGGATTGCCAGAGATTCCTCCATTGGAACTCGACAAAATTTTCCAGGGTTGTTGTAGACTCAATTCCACACAATTACACCAAAGCGATCGTCAAAGCGATAATCGAGGAGGTGGTGGTGGCAGATACGAGTTCGTTGTCCAGAAAAACAACACGGTCGCTTGAGGGCAATGTTGACGTTGAGCCCCCGAGCTCCATAGATGATTCCTTCGTGATCTTGATAGAGATCGGAGTTGATGTTTGATGAAGGCCCTCGTCCGGACATGGTGATCCGAACATGGGGCGCAATTCTTGGTCGAACCAACGTGACCAGTCGAGCTGGTGACGAAGATGCCGAAGTCGCAGTTGATCTACAGGCGAGCCATCGATCCTTTTGTCGATCACACAACGGAACTCTCAATGAAAGCACCAATGTCGGTGTCAAAACCGGCGGATCTCAGGTAGTGGGTCCCGAACTATGCGTCTAGGCCGGATGGTAACAGGAGGCAGGGAACACGATGTTTTACCCAGGTTCGGGCCCTCTTGATGGAGGTAAAACCCTACGTCCTGCTTGATTAATATTGATGATATGGGTAGTACAAGAGTAGATCTACCACGAGATCAAGGAGGCTAAACCCTAAAAGCTAGCCTATGGTATGATTGTTGATGTGTATGTTGTATATCTATCGACTAGCCTGGCCTCGGTTTATATAATGCACCGGAGGCCTAGGATAACAAGAGTTCTAGCCGAATACGCCGGTGGGGAGAAGTCCTTGTCTTGATCGCCAAGTCTTGTGGAATCTTCCTTGTATGCGGTAGCCGTCCGAACTAGCCCATGAGTATACGGCCACGGGGGTTCTCGGCCCAATCTAATAGATCGGGAGACGACGTGGTGAGTACCCCCTAGTCCAGGACACCGTCAGTAGCCCCCTGAACCGGTCTTGAGGTTAGGGACGCTCCTCGATTCTTCTGAACTGTTCTTCATCTCCGGTTGCCGGTCTTGAAAACTGGTTCAACAAACCTTCTTTATCTTCGATCTTGAGGATCGCCGAAATGCATTCGACGAGTTTACACGTCGGGTATCCGAGGAGCCCCTTTAAGTTTCCGGCCTTTATCAATGCCTTGTTTATTTTTATGCCACACCTCGGGTTTGAAGTTGTTCCCAGGAGGCAGGGTCCTCTCGCGTCCGAGCTCCAACGCCGGACCGCTTCCCAGCTCTAGCGCCGGAATGTACCCGAGCTCCAACGCCGGACTATGTATCCAAGCTCCAACGCCGAAATATATCTGAGCTCCAATGCCGGACTGTGTCCAGGCTCCAATGCCGGAGTATATCCGAGGTGTCATATCACCCTGGTTCAAAAAAGTTGAAGGAGTTTAGCCGAGCTTAATGCCGGAAATGCCCTCTATGGAGCCAGCCACTAGCGCCCGAGCTTTATGCCGGACTGCTTCCGAAGTGGTGCACCACCCCGACTATGGGCCCATTTTTTGTCAATATTTTTTATTGGTGCAATTTAGTCTCTGCCGAGATATATAGCCAGTAGCCCTCAAGGTGTGTATCGGTCTAAAACCCGAGATGCACATGAAGGATGACATAAGACCGCTGATCCCAGTAGCCGCTGAGACTTAGGTTGATTTGCAAAATCAGCCCGAGGATCAAGTCCTAGCTCGGCAGAATACTTCGGGACACAAAAGCGGCATGCTCGGTCCTCAAGACTCAGGTTGGGTGCGGCCGACCAACCTGAGGATCAAAATCTCCTCGGAAACTATATTGCACATAAAATTTTCTACATTGGACAAGCAATGCAGTACCCCCCAAGACATTGGTCGGGTGGCAACACCAGATCAGGGGATCGATGTGCCCCTTTAATATTTGTATATAATAAGCCCAAAGCCCAGTAGCCCCCGAGCCTTAATGCGGGCATGGGTGGCCGAATTAAGGATCAATATCCATAGTAAAATCACAAATTATGTGTAACGACTCTATGTATCCAAGTACTTTACGTCATTAATGCTCGGATCCGCATTGTACAAAACTTTGTTGACCGACCATCGGCTTCCACCTCCTTGGCCAGTAGCCGAGGAGTGTTTGTCCTACTTTATAAAGCCTTTATGAGGGCAAAGATTTACGACAAAGAAGGCAATCTGGCCACACGGTTTTATAAACAAAGGTACGCAGAGAGATATGTTATATTACTGTTTAACAGAAGAAATGTATTCCAAAGAAAATAGTCCCGCTATTGGTTCCTTTCTTTGGGTTTTCATGCTAAGCATGATCATGAAACCTCAGCTCGAATGTAAGAGCAAAATATCGAGGATTTAGTTTGGGAGGCCAGTTAATAGCCCCCGGTAGTGTTCGGCGACAGTTGAGGTCAAGCCGTAAACACTTCGGCCAATGTTATGAATGGCCCGTCATAGTCATCGGATCGCTGACCAGTTTATGCTTATTGTGACAGTTAGTTTTTGGCTTTCTCCACTAAGGTGCTTAACCATGTGAGCTGGAAGCACAATTGCAGTGGTTCTCCCCTTGCACGCCTAGCCGAACAAAACGGAACGTAGGAAGCAAGTGCAGGAGCCGGGCAACCCAACTATTAACCGAAGACACAATTCGAAACCGATGCATATATAGCAATATCTGAGAATGTTTTTGCCGAATCCCTAAAGGTGTCCGGCGTTGCACTGCGAGACTAATGCTGGAAAAGCACAAATAGTTTAAAAATGCCAAAAATCTTGGAAAACCAAGAAACGTTAGTAAAAACATGACGTCCGAACAAGATCAAGTGTTCGGTGCCAATCCGAAAATTGGTCTTAGAAAAAAGAAGTGCTTCTGCCGTCCTTTAACATGACACATCCTATCTCAAGACTTCGAGCGGGTCAGCCTACGGCTTCACCCTCCTATCCCGAGGACGGAGTACTTCTCATTAGGCCAGTTTAGCAAACTAAATTCTAGCGGCTTTGAGAGAGAAATTAGGCTCCCCGGCTAGTGACCGCACACTTGCGTCGAAAAAAGGAGTGATAAATAATAATAGTAGAACTTTGCAAGACTGAGAAGAAGAACACTTACTATAAAACGGCTCCAATAAACTTAAGATCCCCCAAGTGACTTGGGTAGAAGAATGATTGCATGTACCGAAGTACTTATATCATATCTATGTTCAACCGAACTTTAAACGCGTCTTAACCGACCGTCGGCTTCTCCCTCTTCGGTTAAGGACCGAAAAGTGTTATGTACTCCATCGGTCGAGAATATCGACGGTGTTTCCAATAACCAGGCAATCAGGCCATAAGGCTGTAACAGACAAAGCGCGCTCAGGGAACTTATGTTATATTACTGCGAAGAGTAAGAAGCATCTTCAAAAAAAATAGTACCCCCACCGATACCTTTCTTCGGTTCTCATTGTTATTATGAGACTTGTGCAATAGATTTTTTGTACTCATGAGTTCCGTTGTGTGCCGACAATCATTGAATAACTATAAGAGCACTAGCTTTCGGCTTCACCCAGTCTAAGGTCCGGCTCGGGTGACCCGATCGTGACAATCGCAGAGGTGCTCCCTTTACTCCCTAGCCGAACAATCGGGAACGTAGGGGTAAACACAGGAGCGAGGCAACCCAGCTTGCAAATCGCTTAAGTCAATGTGGTGCATATTGTGGCGTAATACACGAACAAGGAACGAAGCCGTACAAGTATAATCATATGCAACAGGAAAAGCTTCATAAAGGAAGCCCCCAAGTAAACGGGGTATTTGAATTTATGCGTCACAAACAAAGTTTAGACAAGGAAAAATTTTTAGAAGCAACTTTTTTCCAAATAAGTATAATGCTTGGTCGAACCGAACGCAAGTTAGAAATTAAAGCTTTGAGCATGAAAGCGACTTAGCTGGTTAATGTGTTCGGTATCGATGACGCGGTCCGAGCTTGATGCGGGGCAAAGTTCCATCCCTCAAGCCGGTCCTGAGGTGGCGGAGCGGAGAGCTTGACATGCCGAAGTGGTGACATAGCACGATCAATGCAGACCGGCAGAGTGACGCCGAAGTCCCCGGATCATTTTCCTGTGCACAAAATAGTGCAAACCGGAGATAATAGTAATAATGATAATTAAAAAAAATCGTTGTATAATAAATAATTTATGCAAAGTGAGTAATAAAAGAAATATGGCCTGGCGCCGAAGTCAAGTCGATGCAGGGCGTCGGCGTGATGCGGTAAAGGCGTGGCAAAGCCTGAATTCGCAGGTCGGTCCGAGCTCCGAGTGCGGCGTTCGCCGGACTATGTACGGAAACTGACTGAACCACCATGCGACTGTCGTCAATGCGGCCACCATTTGATAGACCTGTGTACATATGATGGACAAACCAGAGTAATAATTCTTTGGGAAAAATGAACCCAAACAAGCAAAAAATACTGGGATTAATAGCACCTGGTTTATTTGTTGTAGCAATCTGAAGGAAGGTGATTCCGAAAATTGGGACTCGATCCGCACACCCATTGCCTGATGGGCGATAAAACGACGGCATGGCAATGCTGGCAAAGGTTGGCTCGTCGAGGCAAAGCCCTCGGCCCAACTAACGTGACGGAGCTGGTCAGCTAGTGACGCCGAAGTGTCCGGAGTAGGTTGATGAAGAGATGGCGAAGCCCCCGGTCCAGCCGAGATGTCGAAGCCTCGATGTCAGCCGATGAGTCGAAGTAGGTCGGCGTGATGGACACCAGTTTGAAGAAGCAATAGTGCGGCCCTGCCGATGCAGGTCATGACGTGGTCGATGCCGGCTTGATGAAGCGACCGTGCGGTGATGCCGGTATGCCCGCTCCGTGTAATCCGTGGGGCGGCGATGTTGGTGATGATTTATCCTTCACGATGCCAGACTCTTGTTCGGCTTGCCGAGATGATGATCCGAAGAAGTTGAGCTCGGCTCAACAAAGTGACGACGTGTCTAGCGCAGGTCAGCAGCCGTGGAGCAATATTGCTGGATTGGTTTGACACCAGCATGATGTTGAAGATCATGTTCAAAAGATCTTAAAGTTAGTGGGATGTGTTCGGGAACAAAACACAATACCCCATACAAAACTTCCTTCAAAAGGGATGTCCGAAATCCTGTTCATAAAAAAGATGAACTCGGGTCGGATTCGTTTTCGCGCAGAAAACAGATCCGAAAAGTGATGCACTAATCGGAAGGTTCCCGGAGTTTGGACGGTCGGATCGAGCTGAAATTTTGAGAGGTGGTAGACATAGGAATTCCGCAGCCGATCAACGGTTGGATCTTCCAAAGGACGTCCGAGCTAGAAGCTGGACACCACGCCCTAAACTCATCCAAATTCCCGTCCAGATTTGACAGGGCTCCGGTATATCGTGGATTGCCAGAGATTCCTCCATCGGAACTCGACGAAATTTTCCATGGTTGTTGTAGACTCAATTCCGCACAATTCCACCAAAGCGATCGTCAAAGAGATACTCGAGGAGGTGGTGGTGGCAGATACGAGTTCGCTGTCCAGAAAAACAACACGGTCGCTTGAGGGCAATGTTGACGTTGAGCCCCCAAGCTCCATAGATGATTCCTCCGTGATCTTGATAGAGATCGGAGTTGATGTTTGATGAAGGCCCTCGTCCGGACATGGTGATCCGAAAACGGGGCGCAATTTTTGGTCGAACCAAGGTGACCAGTCGAGCTGGTGACGAAGATGCCGAAGTCGCAGTTCATCTGCAGGCGAGCCATCGATCCTTTTGTCGATCACACAATGGAACTCTCAATGAAAGCACCAATGTCGGTGTCAAAACTGGCGGATCTCGGGTAGTGGGTCCCGAACTGTGCGTCTAGGCCGGATGGTAACAGGAGGCAGGGAACACGATGTTTTACCCAGGTTCAGGCCCTCTTGATGGAGGTAAAACCCTACGTCTTGCTTTATTAATATTGATGATATGGGTAGTACAAGAGTAGATCTACCACGAGATCAAGGAGGCTAAACCCTAAAAGCTAGCCTATGGTATGATTGTTGATGTGTATGTTGTATATCTATCGCCTAGCCTGGCCTCAGTTTATATAATGCACCGGAGGCCTAGGATAACAAGAGTCCTAGCCGAATACGCCGGTGGGGAGAAGTCCTTGTCTTGATCGCCAAGTATTGTGGAATCTTCCTTGTATGTGGTAGCCGTCCGAATTGGCCCATGAGTATACGGCCACGGGGGTCCTCGGCACAATCTAATAGATCAGGAGACGACGTGGTGAGTACCCCCTAGTCCAGGACACCGTCAACTGACCTTGTCGTGGTTGCAGGAGGAGAACGGCAGCAAGAGGAGCCACTGAGGGCCACCCTCAACACGCCGCCTCCATCAACCACGCCTCCCCGAGGGGCGTCCCTGGCAAGGGCGCCAAGCACTGAGCCCATGCGCACGAAGGAGGAAAAGGAGGAGGCCCCAGGCGCTGGCGGCTCCGGCCCGGCACCGAATGTCGGTGGGAAGGGGGACACTTTGTCCCAGCTTGGCACAGGCTAGTTGTTTGCCTCCTGTTCCCGCTCGTTTTTCTTCTTTCAAATTTCGATCTTGACTTCACCTCATTCCCCTTCTCGGTGTCCAGATCCTTCCTCGGCGGATCGGGAGGACGTGGACTGTCATCGAGGAGGTCACTAGGGACACAACGGCCGAGGCCGACAAGATCGCCACTGAGCAGGCCACCAAGGATGTTGCTGAGGACGCCGCCGAGGGGCCTGCCGGGGAGGCCGGCGAGGCTGCTGCCGAGGAGGCCGGCAAGGGGCCTGCCGGGGAGGCCAGCAAGGCCGCTGCCGAGGAGGAGGTGGTCAACGACCAGCCTTCCTCCTCTGCCGCCCTTGATCGGGCAAGTATCTGAATATGAGCGATGACCTGTTCGTCCACCTACCATGGACGGCGAGCACCAGGGCGCCCGCCGAGGGGGAGGTTTTTGACGACGAGGTGCTTGCCGCCGTCGGGCTTGAGGTCGTTGGCAAACCGAGCGTCGATGGCAGTGGTTCCGAGGAAGAGCGGCTCCTCCAGAGCATGAGCACCAGCTTCCACAAGCTTCAGGCGCTTCATCGTGCCCGCCTGGACAAGGCCAAGTCTAGGATGGCAGCGGTGGACAAGGCGGAGGCGGACCTCGAAGGGCCCGTCACCAAAACACAGGCTTGGTTCCTCCAGGCCTGTGAGGAACTGAAGACCGCCCAGGATCAGCTGGCCGAGCGCAAGCTGGAGCTTGTCATGAAGCAGGCCGATGTCGAGAAGGCCCATGAGGCGGTGAGTAAACAGGCCTCCTAGGAGGAGGATGCTCGGCGTCAGCACCAGGCCGAGCAGAACTCCCAGGAGGAGGACCTTTCCGCTCGCGAGGAGAAACTTGCCGCGTGCTACCTCTTGAGCATTGCGTTGGTTTTTCCCCCGAAGAAGAAGGGATTATGCAGCAGAGTAGCGTAAGTATTTCCCTCAGTCTTTGAGAACCAAGGTATCAATCCAGTAGGAGGCTACGCGCGAGTCCCTCGTACCTGCACAAAACAAATAAATCCTCGCAACCAACGCGATAAGGGGTTGTCAATCCCTACACATCCACTTACGAGAGTGAGATATGATAAGATAATATTTTTGGTATTTTTATGATAAAGATGCAAAGTAAAATAAAAGCAAAGTAAAAAAAAGCAAAGTAAATAACTAAGTGTTGGAAGATTAATATGATGAAGATAGACCCAGGGGCCATACGTTTCACTAGTGGCTTCTCTCAAGAGCATAAGTATTATACAGTGGGTGAACAAATTATTGTAGAGCAATTGACAGAATTGAGCATAGCTATGAGAATATCTAGGCATGCTAATGTATATAGGCATCACGTCCGAGACAAGTAGACCGACTTCTGCCTGCATCTACTACTATTACTCGACTCATCGACCGCTATCCAGCATGCATCTAGAGTATTAAGTTAATGAAAACAGAGTAATGCCTTAAGCAAGATGACATGATGTAGAGGGATAAACCCATGCAATATGATGAAAACCACATCTTGTTATCCTCGATGGCAACAATACAATACGTGCCTTGCTGCCCCTACTGTCACTAGGAAAGGACACCGCATGATTGAACCCAAAGCTAAGCACTTCTCCCATTGCAAGAAAGATCAATCTAGTAGGCCAAACCAAACTGATAATTCGAAGAGACTTGCAAAGATAACCAATCATACATAAAAGAATTCAGAGAATATTCAAATATTGTTCATAGATAGACTTGATCATAAACCCACAATTCATTGGTCTCAACAAACACACCGCAAAAAGAAGATTACATCGAATAGTTCTTGTAACACCCCAAAAATTTAACCAGGTTTTAGTTATTAAATTTTTTCTAAGAGTTTAAAATTTTTGCATGCAAGTATATCTCTGTTGATTTCAAAACTTTTCTTTTAATATTAAGGAGTTTTTCCCAAGTGTATCCTTCCAAAACATATTGGACTTATTTTCCCTCTCATTAAAAAACATCTATCAATCAGGAGATTTATTTATAAAATTATTTCACCCTGAGCTATATTCATTAAATGAATTGTTTTAAAATTTGGAGCTCTTTTTGAACTACAACCTTTTGATATATTTATCTAAAAATTTCACCAAAATTTGGAGATATCATGTGATGTCTCTAAATCACTTTTGTGCAATAATATATTTCATTCATTGGATATTTTGAGTTCTACACCAAGTTTTCAAATCTGGTCCAGTGGGCAATTTTACACTACAACCTATTTAAATATTTCTTTAAAACTTCTACCAAAAGTAGGGGAGGTCAGGAGCCTATTATTCCACTTTGTGCAAAAACCTATTTATGTTCTTTGAAAAAATTGAGTGAATCATCCTCCTTTTCATTCTGGTCCAGCCTTGTGATTTCTACTGCAACCCTATTTAATTTTGCTCCAAAGATCTTGTGTTTTCTCCTACTTGTAGACAGCCCTACCAAACCCCTAAATCCAGGAGCATGCACCCATTGGATTAATTTTGGTTCATGAAATAATGTCATTTATTTCCTGTCCAGAATTGTAGTTTTGCAAAACTTGCACTAACAAGTTTCTTCATTTGGCAAACTAACCTCACCACCCTCTTGTGAATCCAAAGAGACTAGGATCTGGAAATCTTGGCCACTCCAAGAAATGCCTAAGTGCCCTTAGCATTTTGTCAAACACCTTATGGGCATGATCTATTTTGACATGAGTTTTTGTTTACACTGTGAACTTAATCCCCTGACCAGACCAGCATGTCCAATGGTTTGCCTTAGACTATAACCCCACCCTGCTAACTCTCTTGTGGTTTGGAACCCCCTAACATGCCATAGCATTTCGTCGAGCACGTCCCGTGCGTGCGCTGGGCGTGCCCAGAGCGCGCAAATTGCAGCCGCGCACACGACCTGCCGCGTCATGCCCCTGTCTTGGCCCACACTGCAGAACCTCGCCACGCACTCCCCGCCTCGCCACAACACGACAGCCCGCCCTGGCGCCCTACAGCGCCACCGCCAGAACACTTTTGGCGGCACGCCGGCATCGGCCGACAGCCCTGCGCCGTTCAGCGCCGCCCAAGCCACCCCGGCTCGCCACCTGGCCCCTTGAACAACTCAAGCTCATCCACAAGGGTGTCGCCTAGCTCTCGTCGCCGCCACGTTCCGCTGCAGCTACAGAACAGCGGTTCGCCATCGTCCTTATCACCGGCCGCCGCGGAACCGCCTTGCCTCGCCTATATAAGGACCCCCGAACTCATCGGAGCACGCATGCAACCTCAGTCCACCTCCCTAGTTTCCCCATGGCAGCCAATCGACCTGAGGAGGTCGTCTTCTTCATCTCCGGCAACTCCTGCCGCCGCCACTGTCCCGTCCATTCCAGCGCCACCAGGGCCTCTCCCTCCCATTTCTCTTCACCAAGAACACCTCCTTCCTTCCAGGAACCCAACCCCCTACTTGACTTTGATCGGGAGCCATCGCCGCCCCAAAATCACTTTGTCACCGAAGCCCCCTCCGCCACGGAGCTCGCCGCCGGCAGCTCCCTCCGCCCCCACCTACCTGTCGACCACTGGGATGACCGCCCTGGAGTGGCGGATCCATCCCCGCCCTTGGGGCCCCGCGAGGAGCCGCCAGTCGCCGGCGATGATCGCCGGAGCTCCGCCTCCGCTCGGGACAGAGGAAGGAGAGGGAGAAAGACTAGTCAAACCTGACTAGTGGGCCCCGTGAACCCACTGTCAGTGACCCACTCCACCGCCACGCGTGTTAAGTGAAGGCGTAATCCACCCCAGTACGTTTCTCCCGCTTCGAAAGCGTATTCCATTCTGAAACATTTTTCTTTTTCTGTTTTATTTAAAATCAGATTTGACCAAATCTTTGACTGGCTCTATCTTTTCAAATATAAGTCCAAATGAACTGATTCTTTTTCCTACGTCTCTCAAATTTCACCTAGTTTATTTTAAGATTTATTTGAAAAAATTTCAGAACAACTTTTGGTGCTGTTTTTATTTTGTGTGTTAATTCTTTTATATTGCTAAAATAGGATTTTTGAAGAGAGGAGAAATGTTTCAAGTTTTGGAGTGCACCCTGCCTTTCCACACATTGAAGGCAAGCATTCTGAATCCCGGCATAATATTTTTGGTGTGATCGTTGATACATTTAAAACACCACCGCATTTCGAAGGACTTGTTATTTCATGTGGTATGATCATATGCATGAGTGCATATTAGTGATTTCCAGGCTGTTGGAAATGAACACACTTGTGATGATAATCACCCTCATGTGCCTTGCATGCATACCGGCAGGAACTCAGGAAAACCTCTGCCTTGGGTAGGCATGAGTTTGTCGCCGGTCTTCGTCGGGACGGTTATGTCTGGTATGGCATGGTAAGGTGATATGAGCGGTGACTCTGTCGGATGAAATATATTCGTTATACTAATCATGCAGGGAATACTTAAACCTCCTGAGTCGACCGTAGATCGAGTCTTGTTCTAGTAACCCCCATACTTGTTTCGTACTACCACTCGTGTCTACAGCAAGTAGAGTACGGTTCAGTAAGTTGTCAACCTCTTTCTAGCACACACCGTACAGAGAGGCCATGGTGGAAGATACCGGTTGTAGCTGGTAGGCAGGCCACCTGGTCCGGGGGCATGGGTGTTTCCGGTTGGGACCGAGAGGGGAGGCCACCCCTTAGAGCGCGCGATATAAATTTGATCCCATGCTACGCGAGGTTGTAGCCTCCCCACTTAGAGTTTGCTTAACAGGTGTCGTGGGTGATTCCAGACACGTGTGAGGTAAGCTGGTGTGTGCAAGTTAGGTGTGTTTTCAACAAAAAGACCGTAGACGGAATTAGCCCCGATGGACTAAAGAAATTCGTTACTCGTGGGTAAAGAGTACACCCTCTGCAGAGATTAAACCTATTCGAATAGCCGTGTCCATGGTTAAGGATTACAGTCTGGGATGGGTCAAGTGTCGGTCTTAGCGTCGGTCTTCGGAGGTGAAACTGTTAACCAGAACTGGAATTACTACTTGTGACTTGTGATAACTATAATTATTATTATTGTTGACTAACCCGTGATATTATTGTTAATATCGAGTATCTCTGGGATGGTTCTACCTCCGGGATATTCACTATGATTGTTTATTTTAAAGCCCTTTATGTGGTGTCGCTCAGACGCCCGACTGTGGCATTTCTTTTAAAGCCCTTTATGTGGTGTCGTTCAGACACCCGACTGTGGCATTTCTTTTAAAGCCCTTTATGTGGTGTCGCTCAGACGTCCGACTGTGGCATTTCTTTTAAAGCCCTTTATGTGGTGTCGCTCAGACGCCCGACTGTGGCATTTCTTTTAAAGCCCTTTATGTGGTGTCGCTCAGACGCCCGACTGTGGCATTTATTTTAAAGCCCTTTATGTGGTGTCGCTAAGACGCCCGACTGTGGCATTGCTTGTTATTTGTTTCATAAATTTTAATTCTACCATGTTATTGCATTTTTATAAATAACTTGCTTGCACGCATCAGAGTTTCATTTATCTTTTGTGACTGACGTCATGAGCATAAAATATTTTCAGCACATCATTGTTATATTATACCTGTGTTCATAATGTTTGCGAGTACATTCAAAGTACTCACTGGCTTGTCCCTGGCTATTGTCTTGGCCAGATTTTCTTGCACGGAGAGGAGCGACGCGATGCCAGCCCCGGAACCCACACAATGGAGATAGCAGCCTCGCGAAGATAGGAGTTAACCTGGTCAGCTGTTCCTGTGGGAAATGGAGTCCCATAGACACTGATGTTTCACAACCCGCTTCCGCCATCAACCACTAGAAACCATTTGTTGTACTCACAGGCCAGAATGGCCTTGTACTACATATTTTGTTTTCTGCTTGGAATTTCTGTATCAAGTTGGAGCCTCATCAGCTAACAGTAATCCTGGGGCTGATGAGCACGACGGTCTTTTCTGGAAATTTATTACCCGGAAAACCGGTCGTGACAGACTTGGTATCAGAGCTAGGCTGACCATTGGCTAATCCTATCTTAGCCAGGTCGAAAAACTTAGGCAAACCAACCCACTAGACCTTAGCCAAACCCCAGCCAAGCTTCTCGTGCAAGATAGCCACACAGTGACCCAACACCTTTTGGCAGTCGGTTCCCAACCTATCAACCTAACCTGTCGCTCATGCGCCAGTGACCGGCCCCTAAATAGTCCTTTCTCGCAAGCGTGCGAAGGAAGACTCCGTCCCCTTTTTCCTATAAAAAGGGGCACGCTAGCCCCAACACAGCATAGCACAGCCTCTACCCCCAAACCAAGCCACAATGCCTGGACCCATAGTGCACAATGAGACCACAGCAACCAACCTTGGAGGTTTTGTGACCATCCTCGCAAACCTCACCCGTCGTGCCTATGCGTTAGAGGAGCCACCAGAATATGTTGTGTACCAAGGACCCATGAGCGGTGAAGAACGTCAATTCTGGGCCACTGTGCACATCTACGGTAGGGGTCTAGCACCCGAACGCCCCTACAGGTTCACCGAAAGAACAACTTCCTTTGAGCCACAAGCCATACAACTAGCTGCTCGAGAGGCTATAGTTCATCTCAGGCACTTGTCGCCCAGAGTTAACTGTCGCTCGTTCCACTACTACCCCAGACGCGAAGGGTATGGAAGACCACCCCAAGTTGCCAACGGAGATCACGAGACAGATCCTGCATTGTTGCACCTGGTGCGCTATGTAAGTGCACTAGAGGAACTGTGCGATCAAATCACTATTGATTTAATTGCAGCTCGTGGAGAGCTGGTTCGTCGAACCCCGGCGAGAGAAGAAAACGAGCCCAACGCCGACAACCCAGTCGTGCTGTTTGGACAACCGATCGAGACCCCGAGATCAGCTCCAGCCATCAACCGAGATGCTTTGATGACCCCAGAAGTGCTTCGTCGCCTTTTGGGAGCACACTCCAACGGGGTTGTGGCTAACAATCCCCGCGATGGTCATCATCGCTACCCCGACCCTGTCGTTCCTCCGCCATCTCCGACTAATCCCGGCAGTGAGACACGTGGAGAAGCCTCGACATCCACCAGGCACGCCCGTTTAGACATAAACGAGGTAGACTAAGCCGTATGAGTAGTACCGAGTCTCAGTGTATCCTCACTTTGTAATTGTGCGACCGTGTATATTAACGCAGCCTGTCATTGTGCCTCTGTTTTAATAGTAGCCTTGCATATTTGGTCAGTGCATAGTTGCATATTTTTTCGGGCACAACTACCAAAACCAACCCGACGACAACCACAGTAACACGTCTCTTTATGAGATATGTGTATCTCTGACACTGACCTGACCTTTGGAGCTAAGCTGGCAAATTTATTACCTTTCACCACGGTAAAATGATCCGGCTCCATTGCTATATAAAGGCCACCTTGTGACCTTACCCAGCAACCCTCACCTTGTGCACCACACTCACAACTTTTTCCTGTCATGCCGAGCCCCAGCATTCATCTGAGAACCCCAGATGCAACCCCAGGTAGCTTTGTCAAAATATTGTGGGATTTTACCCGCAGTACCATGGGTTCTACCCAGCCACCTCAGTATGAGCTGTTCAAATCAAGGATCACCCCTTCCACCTCGGAATATTGGGCAGCAGTGCACATCCCTCCCGTAGACTCCAATCAAGATCCAACGGAAGTTTCCTTCATGAGGAAATCTATGCCAACCCCACACTTGGCCATAGAAGCTGCTGCGAAAGAAGCGATTGCTCGCCTTCGATCCGCAGTACCCTATGCCCGCGAACGAGGATATTATTACTTTCCGAGCCGTGCAGCACCCGGAGAAGTTACATCTTTTCCTGGTGGACGGATTGAGAAAGACCCAGTACTAGCCAACCTTATCCAGTACATCATCGCTCAAGAGCATTTGAACCAGCGAGTAATGGATTATCTCCAGGGTCTCGCTGATTTAAATCCTCATATTGCCATCGGCAGATCACTGAGACCCGACCCGGAGAGACGCATACATGGACTAGTCAATCCACTTCCTCCGATAGAAGAGGAGTGTATCCCTTTACCAGAGACATTTTATCAGGACCCCACCCAGTTACCGTTTTCATTTTAGACGTCACTACTGTATTTGTTTTTGCAACATTTATATTTGTGTGTATCTTATGCATGGTACCCCATATTTGTGCGACGAGTCGAGTATTTAGTTTCTACTGGTATGAGTAATTTTCTTCGTGATTAACTTGTGTAACCGCGAAAAAAATCCTAGTATGAGTTTTCTTTTTACTGAATTGCTGAATCATTTATCCCACACTACATGGATTATTTTTATTCACGTAGCACCCCGGCAGCAGACTCACAACCGCTCGTACACATATGGAGTATTTGTTTTTCACAACGGCTTTTAGCAAATCTCGAGGACGAGATTTTTTCTTAAGGGGGGTAGTATTGTAACACCCCAAAAATTTAACCAGGTTTTAGTTATTAAAATTTTGCCAAGAGTTTAAAATTTTTGCATGCAAGTATATCTCTGTTGATTTCAAAACTTTTCTTTTAATATTAAGGAGTTTTTCCCAAGTGGATCCTTCCAAAACATATTGGACTTATTTTCCCTCTCATTTAAAAACATCTCTCAATCAGGAGATTTATTTATAAAATTATTTCACCCTGAGCTATATTCATTAAATGACTTGTTTTAAAATTTGGAGCTCTTTTTGAACTACAACCTTTTGATATATTTATCTAAAAATTTCACCAAAATTTGGAGATATCATGTGATGTCTCTAAATCACTTTTGTGCAATAATATATTTCATTCATTGGATATTTTGAGTTCTACACCAAGTTTTCAAATCTGGTCCAGTGGGCAATTTTACACTACAACCTATTTAAATATTTCTTTAAAACTTCTACCAAAATTAGGGGAGGTCAGTAGGAGCCTATTATTCCACTTTGTGCAAAAACCTATTTATGTTCTTTGAAAAAATTGAGTGAATCATCCTCCTTTTCATTCTGGTCCAGCCTTGTGATTTCTACTGCAACCCTATTTAATTTTGCTCCAAAGATCTTGTGTTTTCTCCTACTTGTAGACAGCCCTACCAAACCCCTAAATCCAGGAGCATGCACCCATTGGATTAATTTTGGTTCATGAAATAATGTCATTTATTTCCTGTCCAGAATTGTAGTTTTGCAAAACTTGCACTAACAAGTTTCTTCATTTGGCAAACTAACCTCACCACCCTCTTGTGAATCCAAAGAGACTAGGATCTGGAAATTTTGGCCACTCCAAGAAATGCCTAAGTGCCCTTAGCATTTTGTCAAACACCTTATGGGCATGATTTATTTTGACATGAGTTTTTGTTTACACTGTGAACATAATCCCCTGACCAGACCAGCATGTCCAATGGTTTTGCCTTAGACTATAACCCCACCCTGCTAACTTTCTTGTGGTTTGGAACCCCCTAACATGCCATAGCATTTCGTCGAGCACGTCCCGTGCGTGCGCTGGGCACGCCCAGAGCGCGCAAATTGCAGCCGCGCACACGAGCCGCCGCGTCGCACCCCTGTCTTGGCCCACACTGCAGAACCTCGCCACGCACTCCCCGCCTCGCTACAACACGACAGACCGCCCTGGCGCCCTACAGCGCCACCGCCAGAGCACTTTTGGCGGCACGCCGGCGTCGGCCAACAGCCCGGCGTCGTTCAGCACCGCCCAAGCCACCCCGGCTCGCCACCTGGCCCCTTGAACAGCTCAAGCTCATCCACAAGGGTGTCGCCTAGCTCTCATCGCCGCCACGTTCCCCTGCAGCTACAGAACGGCGGTTCGCCATCGTCCTTATCGCCGGCCGCCGCAGAACCGCCCTGCCTCGCCTATATAAGGACCCCCGAACTCATCCGAGCACGCATGCAACCTCAGTCCACCTCCCTAGTTTCCCCATGGCAGCCAATCGACCTGAGGAGGTCGTCTTCTTCATCTCCGGCAACTCCTGCCGCCGCCACTGTCCCGTCCATTCCAGCGCCACCAGGGCCTCTCCCTCCCATTTCTCTTCACCAAGAACACCTCCTTCCTTCCAGGAACCCAACCCCCTACTTGATTTTGATCGGGAGCCATCGCCGCCCCAAAATCACTTTGTCATCGAAGCCCCCTCCGCCATGGAGCTCGCCGCCGGCAGCTCCCTCCGCCCCCACCTACCTGTCGACCACCGGGATGACCGCCCTGGAGTGGCGGATCCATCCCCTCCCTTGGGGCCCCGCGAGGAGCCGCCAGTCGCCGACGACGATCGCCGGAGCTCCGCCTCCGCTCGGGACAGAGGAAGGAGAGGGAGAATGACTAGTCAAACCTGACTAGTGGGCCCTGTGGACCCACTATCAGTGACCCACTTCGCCGCCACGCATGTTAAGTGAAGGCGTAATCCACCTCAGTACGTTTCTCCCGCTTCGAAAGCGTATTCCATTCTGAAACGTTTTTCTTTTTCTGTTTTATTTAAAATCAGATTTGACCAAATCTTTGACTGGCTCTATCTTTTTAAATATAAGTCCGAATGAACTGATTCTTTTTCCTACCTCTCTCAAATTTCACCTAGTTTATTTTAAGATTTATTTGAAAAAATTTCAGAACAACTTTTGGTGCTATTTTTATTTTGTGTGTTAATTCTTTTATATTGCTAAAATCGGATTTTTGAAGAGAGGAGAAATGTTTCAAGTTTTGGAGTGCACCCTGCCTTGTTCTAGTAACCCCCATACTTGTTTCGTACTACCACTCGTCTCTACAGCAAGTAGAGTACGGTTCAGTAAGTTGTCAACCTCTTTCTAGCACACACCGTACAGAGAGGCCATGGTGGAAGATACCAGTTGTAGCTGGTAGGCAGGCCACCTGGTTCGGGGGCATGGGTGTTTCCAGTTGGGACCGAGAGGGGAGGCCACCCCTTAGAGCGCGCGATATAAATTTGATCCCATGCTACGCGAGGTTGTAGCCTCCCCACTTAGAGTTTGCTTAACAGGTGTCGTGGGTGATTCCAGACACGTGTGAGGTAAGCTGGTGTGTGCAAGTTAGGTGTGTTTTCAACAAAAAGACCGTAGACGGAATTAGCCCCGATGGACTAAAGAAATTCGTTACTCGTGGGTAAAGAGTACACCCTCTGAAGAGATTAAACCTATTCGAATAGCCGTGTCCATGGTTAAGGATTACAGTCTGGGATGGGTCAAGTGTCGGTCTTAGCGTCGGTCTTCGGAGGTGAAACTGTTAACCAGAACTGGAATTACTACTTGTGACTTGTGATAACTATGATTATTATTATTGTTGACTAACCCGTGATATTATTATTAATATCAAGTATCTCTGGGATGGTTCTACCTCCGGGATATTCAGTATGATTGTTTATTTTAAAGCCCTTTATGTGGTGTCGCTCAGACGCCCGACTGTGGCATTTCTTTTAAAGCCCTTTATGTGGTGTCGTTCAGACGCCCGACTATGGCATTTCTTTTAAAGCCCTTTATGTGGTGTCGCTCAGACGCCCGACTATGGCATTTCTTTTAAAGCCCTTTATGTGGTGTCGCTCAGACGCCCGACTGTGGCATTTCTTTTAAAGCCCTTTATGTGGTGTCGCTCAGACGCCTGACTGTGGCATTTCTTTTAAAGCCCTTTATGTGGTGTCGCTCAGACGCCCGACTGTGGCATTTCTTTTAAAGCCCTTTATGTGGTGTCGCTAAGATGCCCGACTGTGGCATTGCTTGTTATTTGTTTCATAAATTTTAATACTACCATGTTATTGCATTTTTATAAATAACTTGCTTGCACGCATCAGAGTTTCATTTATCTTTTGTGACTGACGTCATGAGCATAAAATATTTTCAGCACATCATTGTTATATTATACCTGTGTTCATAATGTTTGCGAGTACATTCAAAGTACTCACTGGCTTGTCCCTGGCTATTGTCTTGGCCAGATTTTCTTGCACGGAGAGGAGCGACGCGATGCCAGCCCCGGAACCCACACAATGGAGATAGCAGCCTCGCGAAGATAGGAGTTAACCTGGTCAGCTGTTCCTGTGGGAAATGGAGTCCCATAGACACTGATGTTTCTCAACCCGCTTCCGCCATCAACCACTAGAAACCATTTGTTGTACTCACATGCCAGAATGGCCTTGTACTACATATTTTGTTTTCTGCTTGGAATTTCTGTATCAAGTTGGAGCCTCATCAGCTAACAGTAATCCTGGGGCTGATGAGCACGACGGTCTTTTCTAGAAATTTATTACCCGGAAAACCGGTCGTGACAGTTCTCCACAAGAGAGGGGGAGAATATTGTATTGAGATCCAAAAAGAGAGAAGAAGCCATCTAGCTAATAACTATGGACCCGTAGGTATGAGGTGAACTACTCACACTTCATCGGAGGGGCTATGGTGATGATGTAGAAGCCCTCCGTGATGGATACCCCCTCCGGCGGAGCTCCGGAATAGGCCCCAAGATGGGATCTCGTGGATACAGAATGTTACGACGGTGTAATTAGGGTTTTGGCTCCGTATCTGATCGTTTGGCGGTACGTAGGTATATATAGGAGGAAGGAGTATGTCGGTGGAGCAATAGGGGGCCCACGAGGGTGGAGGGCGC